>NW_027069725.1:0-126414 GCF_002906115.3 Quercus suber | reverse complement strand
GGGGGGGGGGGGGGGGGGGGGGGGGGGGGGGGGGGGGGGGTGTTGTGTAGGTGAGTGGATGTTTGGCTTCAAGTTTTAGTTGGCCTAAGGTGAATGGATACCTTAAAGGTGAAAATACTTTTTTATTTTTGAAGTGGTCCATATTCTTCTAACTATTATTATTATACATTCTGATTTCATAATTTCTTTTGATATAACTAAAATTTTTAAGTTTTAGATTTATAATTTAAAATTTTCATTTTCTTAAGGAGATTATCATGATAATCAAAACTTATCGTATATTTACAATTAGGGGTGTTTGTGGTGCGGTATAATTTTGTGCCATTTTTAGCACCGCACTTTGCGATGTAGTTTAGCCAGAACCATAACCGCACCGCACCTCATTTTTGTGGTCACATATGCATTGCAGTGTGGTGTATAGTTTAGCCAAAACTATAACCACACAAAACCTCATTCTTGTGGTCACATTAGTGTGGTGTATAAAAGGCGGTTTGAATAGGTTGAAGCCGGTATATTTTTAAAATTTTGGGCATTTCCTGCTCAGCCCAAAACAGATTTTTCCCTTTGTTTTGGGCTAAGTTTTAAATTACTGAGTTAGTTTTTCTTTATTTTGGCTGGCTTTCCTAATCAACACTTTCTAGGTTGGTTTGGGCTAGCCCAAAGCTTTGTTTTCAAGAACTATAATACACTTGGTATAAAACAAAAATTGAACATATATTACTATCTTAGCCCATAATACATCTACTATATAAATATTCAACATATATCACCATACAATTCAACATATATCAATAATATCACTATCTCAGATTCTCAAGTATACATCAAACATTTAGAGAACATCACATTATTCCATTATAGTGGTTGTTATCATATTTATTTAAAACCCATGGTAAATATTATTTTCAAGAAAATATTGGAGGTCATTATTTAAAAAGCCCCAAAGAAAATATCATTTACAAAGTAATCTTTAGCAAAAATTATGAGAAACTATACAAGTTGTCATTTAAAGCCCATGGAAATTAATATCCAAAATCTATCATAAATATTTATTAAAGCTCATGGATTCATTTTATTTCTACTAACAACTAAAGCCCATGAGGAGTAAAAAACTCATGGCAAAGCATGTCTTTAATGCCCATTTTGTAGGCCCAAGAATCTCATGGAGTAGGGAACAAGCCCAAGTAAAGAAAGGGCCATGTGGCCCAGCTAAAAGTGCTGAAATGGAGCAAAGTTCCAGCCCCAAAAGGTCCTAGAAAGAGGTTTAAAAGTGGGCAACCAGCCCTTGTTTATCCCTAACCAAAGTACAGCTATAAACCCTTATAAGAGAACCAAGTCTTTGAGGATGAACTAGGGGCTGTCCCATCAGTTTTCTGTTACCCTCTACCTGACGTGAACAGTACCCGAGGGCTATCATATTAGCTGAAGTCTAAAGGATGATAGAACTCCATCATCTTCCTTAAGAGTGTACCTCCAGCAAAAGGGGAGCTGAAACCAAATTATCCAAACCTCTACAAATTGATACTATAAATGTTAAAAATGTTCAAGACACGATTCATGTGCCAAGCCCATGATTCCTAAAGGGGAAAAATTGGGAACATGTGGTTTGGAGGGCATAAAAGGATATCCAGTGGAACCCCTTAAAGTAGACTTAGAGCTTGGCACTTGGCTTGGGGTGTTGAATCTTACTTCTTGGGGGTCCAAATCTCAATTGCAGCATTAGGGTTTGTTTTTGATAACACGCCTTAGTCACATTGATTAAGCTCGGCTCCAAAAATCTTGGCATTAAATGCAAAGCACTCTAGAATCCCATCATTACCCAAAGAAGCAAGGTAGCCTCTAAAGTAAATCTCCTAATCTAGCAAAAATCTCAGGAAGATTAGTCTTGATCCATCACCTCTGATTAGTCTTACGTTTTTGGATTCTTGTTAATTAATGCTTCTCTAAAGCCCCATTATAAAAACATAAATACCTCAGCCCACTAGAGGACATCTACCACCCTCTGAGACTCTGGATTCATTTGCCATTTTTGTTGGTGGTTTAGCTCTCCTTAAGCTCACCACCCATCATCTTTAGCCTACACTCATCTAATCCTAGATATTCTTCTCCCCCCTTCACACAATCACAACTCAAAAAATGTCCTCCAATTAGTTACAAACAGCCCATTACTCATAAAAAGCTTCAATCTCAGTATTAATCCTATCCCACTCACTCAAAACAACCCACATTCACTTCGCTCATGCATTATAAACACATACTCACCAAAATCTTAATTTAATACTCGCTGCACTGAGTTGAGATCTCTCTCTCCCTTCACACCATGCAAATTAATCCTTCTTTACTTCTTCCTATGGAACCTTTAATTTTTTCTTTTTATTTTACTATTGAAGGATATGATGTATTTATAACGATCGAACTCTTCCCTCACAATGATGTAATAATGGCTGAAAGTACCATGAATTCCTCTTGATCGAGACATACAAGGACATCTAGGAGTTAACATATTTCTAAACTCATCTAATTATTGATTGCTGGACTGTGTAATTTCACCACTGCCATTGGACAATTTATCTTTTTGAACTTAAATGCAATTTCACCCTTACCGCTGGAGAATTTATTTCCTTTGAACTATCGAAACAGGACCACTAATATACTAACTAAGTATCGTAAAATGGTTTTCTTTGGGCTTCTGTTGCTATTTTGTTAGGTGCAATCTCTATTTTTTGCTTGGATAGGCTTGTCATTACACCGAAAGCCTTTAGGCACCATCTCTAGAGCCCATAGTCGAGTTTCAGTTTAGCTTCCCAACATTTTATTTAGAGGTATCAATTTTCCCCTCAACAGTATCGAATATATCATTTTGTTTTATTAAAAATATATATATATATATATATATCTATATCTAGTTTATTTTAGATTTAGAGTTTTAACTTTAAATGCATGGCTGCAACTTATATTGTTAAAAGCCTAAAACACTTTGGTTGTAACTTGTAAGGTGATAGTGTCATTTTGCTATAGTGCATTAGGCATGAAATTCAGTTTCTCCACCTCTTAGCCAATTATATATATATATATATATATATTGCAACTACATAGTACATACCAAACAATGGAAAAGTTAGAAATTTTTTTCAAGCAGTTCAATATAAAAATGTCAAAAAGAATTTAAAGTCTAAAGAATAGCATATGATTGTAATATCAAAAAGAACTTAATTTCAACACAAAGTGATGGTGCAAACACAATAATAATGGAAACAACACAAAAAGAAACTGAATAATACGCTGAATATTATTAATTTGAAGAGATGAACACAACACTATTTGGATTGAGGCGTGACACTTGCTCTTTTTAAGAAGATTCAAGCCCTTGGTTAGCTAATCTTTGTAATTGGTGCAGACCTTCTCTGACTTGTCTCCCTTAGGATTCAACAGCCCAACAAATGTTGTATGACTAGAATAGCTTCTGCACAAAGTATTCAAACCCAAAGCTTCACCAAAAGAATACCTTTCTTTGGCCTGAAATCTCTCAAGTATTTAGAAATATTATTGAATTCATTCTCTCACACAATACTCTTTGCTTTTAACTATTTCTCTTCATTCACTCTTGATAGGAAATTAGTCCATAGCATAGCCATATATATACTCTTCCAACCCTTCACATAACCTACATGTTATTTATTAATTTAGAAAACTTCTCTTAATTTATTTAATATAACTTACATACAAATAACTCTTTCTTTAACAAATTTTATTATAACTCATATCTTTATTCATCTTCAATTATTTTAAGTTTCAACATATTTAATTTAAAATGTACTAACACAAAGTATGTTTGCAAAATAATTTAACCTATGCTATTTTCTCATAGACCACAACGTATATGCTTTCTTTATTTCAGGATGTAGCAAACACCATCCTTGAAGTGCTCATTTTAGTCGTATTAAAATTTTTAGAAATTAATAATCTACTTTTATTTTGCATATAAACTAATATGATGGGTTTGGCAAAATAAAGGGGTAAAGAGAAAAGTGGTGCATGTTACTAATTAATTCGTATCAGCATTCAGCATATTATGATACAATTTCATAGTCTTGGAGGGAGGGATGGGTTGGAGAGAGAGAGAGAGAGAGAGATTACTCAGCTTTGGGAGACCAAAGAAAGTTCATTTAATACTCGGGTTGTTCTTTTCATATATAATCCAATAAAACACCATGCTTTTCTTTCATTCTTTTTTGTTAGTTTTGTTTGTTGCTTTGGTTTTTGGCATTTGTCAATACATGTCTCATGTGCATCAATGCATGTAAAGTCTTCTCAAAAGGTTTTAAAAATATTTTGAATACAGAATCCCTAAGCATAAGCTGGCGCCCATTAGCAACAGATCAAATGGGTTCATTTATATACTCTCCTTTTCGGTTTTTTTTTTTTTTTTTTAATTATTACTTCTCCCTTATCTAGTTAAAAGATATCCTTTGCTGACCTGCGTTTGATATAGCTTTTTGTTTATGAAATAGTTGTATGTGAAAAAGTAAAGCTTTAAAAAGCTTTTATATTTCTTTCTTATACTCTTGCACCAAAATCTTTGGTAGATATTATTAATCAGGCTGAATTAAAATTTTTATAAAAAGAAAAAAAAAAAATTGTCTTCATTCCATGTATGATATGCTGACCCTGTACCACAATAGAAGTTTTGAAGTGCCAAGGATATTTGCTAATACAAACATAGTGATAGCATTTTTTAATTTAAAAATTGCATTGGCTATACAAACAGATTGAGCATGTTTCCACACTTTATTTCCCATGGGAGAAATAAAGAAACACTATCAATTCAAAAATATTTCATTCACCAACGGAAATCATATTTCCATGCAAAATAGCTACAATTTCTAAAAATTAGTGTACAGGTCCAATTCCTTATATCTATGAACTTTAGTCCAGAACAGATAACGGCAACTTCTTCTAATAAATCACGTATTCCCTTCTCTAAGTACTCAGTAGTTTATTACAATGCCAAAACTCTACTAGCAACAAAGAGAAATCCTCTTCTTACAGATGATGTATTATTTCCAAGAGAGATATGTAAGTACCACTTATTGTGATGGCAACACCCGTTAGTATTATGCCCCATATAATCACCATTTCACAACCAAATCTTTTATAAGTGTCTGAAATTTTCAAGTAGCATAAGCATGGCAGTATAATGGAAGCTGAGACACTTAAAAATGCTCCAACCAATGACATGAGATACGCGAAAAAGGGAACAGCCAAGGCTACAATAACAGTGCTGATTACAAGGCATGTGCTGATTAAGAGGCTAAGCACCCTTTTATTGTATTGATATGGAAACCAACTTCTGGTAGCATTCACAAGAGGTGTAACCATCAATGCATATTTGGCTATAGGATTGACCAAAGTGGTGTATATTGCCACTCTTGAGCTAAGTTTTCCAATGGGAAGGTTTAAAGTTATCTGTGATTGAATATTTGACCCAAACATTAAGTAACCAAAAACTGCCATTGATGCATAACTAATGGTGCATAATATAAAGCACACAAGGAGGACCTGCAACAAATATAGCAAAGTAGAAGTGAGTAACATAAACAGCTAAAGGCATCTTGCTTCTCATATTTTCCATTGCAAAGTAAAAGTGAGCAATATAAACGGCTAAAGCATCTTCTATCATATTTACACCCTTTTCTTAACAAATTTCTTAACTTTTTTCACAAATGTTGTGGTTGAAAATCGTGGTTAGTGTACGGTAAAAGTGATATCAATGAAAGTTCCATGTAAAAGTTATGTTCTACCGATCACAATCTACCACCGTAATAAGTTCTAAAACAAAACTATGAAATTTGTTCTGTTAGCAGTAGTGTTAATTTCAAAAGTTATGTTCCACAATAAATCATATGATGTATGTCAAAATGAAATCTACTTTGCTATGAAAACTCAAAAAAGTTGTTTATACTTACATTGCTAAATTGACGTTTGTTATTCATTGAAGTGTATAACGTCGGGAAGACTGGATGTGCACAATAACAGAAGGCAAATAAGCTAACAGCCGTAGGGATTCCATTCCAATTAAAAACTGTCCCCTTCTGATCAAAGCCAATTCCATCAAATGCACCAGTCCATAAGATTGAGCCAAGGATAATAACAGAAGCTAAAACCCCACTAGCCGAGATATAGGAAAGAAGGCTAAGATTATCCAACCAAACAGAAGGCAAAATTACAACAGCCACAACTATCACAAAGATTTGTTTTCCTCCGATTGCTATCCCGGCAATTTCAACTCCGGTGTTGGGAAACAAGTAGTATAAGTTATCCCCCTCAAGAATCAAGAATCCTGTTGCAACCATATAGAGCTCTACGTACATGAAAACGGATACCAATATTCTTCCAATGTTACCAAATGCACGGTAGCCTATATCAGGATAAGTTATTATATCAGAATCTGTATCCATACATCTTTGCATCAACAAGCCTGAATAAAAGGCTGCACTCGCGATAACAAAGAGAAGTATCAAGCTTAACCATCCTCCGTCTGATAGTGCATACGGAACTGACAATATCCCAACTCCTGAAAAAACCAGATAAAGAAAGAATTAGACATAGAATTCCTTGCTTGAACTAGCAGTGTAAATCTATATAAAGAAAAATGGTTTCAGTGATTCACAAAGAAAAATGGTTTAAGTGATTCACAAAAAAATAAACAAAAGCATTTCATAAACGAGTAACTCCAAGATTTTTGGTTGTTAATTAAGAAATTCATGATATGAGAATTTTAATAAATTCACCATATCTAGCTCAGAACAAAGAAATGTAGCGAAAGGCTTAGAAAATAGGCATATTCTATTTCTGGGGTCTTAACTCTTAACTAGTTGGATTCAAACATGTTATTGAAAAAAATAATAATAATAAAACATAATTGTTTACCGAAGACAAACAATACAAACTTTCTAATTATGGAAACAACAATGAAATTTCGCTGCTATGAAAAAACAAAGGTAGAAAGTAGAACCTGACAAGGCATTGAGTCCATTAAAACACGTTTTGAAGAAAGAAACGCTGGTTGTATTCAAATGATGACAGTTTGATTCCACTTCCTCTAGCTTGGGAGCTAGCCCATTTTGCGTCTCATCATGAATGAGAGGCTCACAGAGCTTGGCATCCATCGGTGGGGAGAGAGAGAGAGAGAGAGAGAGAGAGAGAGAGATCGGAGAGATGTACTTACTGGAATGTTGAATAGTTCAACACTTGGAAAAGCTAAGAAATTAAGAACCCAAGGTACCGAAATTTATGGAACTACAATGTTGCAATACGAGAGGGTATAAATAGGCAAGCCTAGGCTTTAAAACATGTGTCATCCCCAACTCTCAAGAACTCTAAAACACATTCTATATTGTCATCTTCTATCACGTGTCAATTTCGTATACTTAATTTTAATTTTAATTTTTAATTAAAATTTCATATTCTCAATAGGAGAAATAGTGAGACAATCCTTGTTTTTCTTCCTCCACGAGTAGGACATGTGCACAGTTAGCATTGTTTTGTACTAACCATGAGAGGCCCTTGTCTTTTAAGCTTGATATTCATATGTATTTTATTAATGGCATGTTTGGATGTTTAAAAAAGGAGGGGAGTAGAGTAGAGGGAGGGAGAGTAATGCAATTATTTTATTTGGAAGTTTTTTAAAGAATGAGGGGGAGGGATTTGGAGGAGTTCGGAGGGGTTTGGACTCCCTCTAGCCCCCAAATTTTAATTTTTCCAAATTGGAGAGATTTGGAAGGGGAGTAGAGTATATAAACTATTGACCAAGTAAATTATCTAATTTACCCTTATTATATTAACAAAATTACACAAGGGAAATGGCTAATTACTCCCTTCCTCCTTACTAATTTTAAAAACATCCAAATAAGGTAGAGGTAAATCATTCTCCTCTACTCTCCTCCCTACTACTTCCCTTCCCTCTACTCCCCTCTACTCTCCTCCCTCTCTAAACTTCCAAACAAGCTATAAAGAGTAAAAGAAAGAAAGTATGTTTTGTTTTTATTATTTAGAAGGGGAAAAAAAAAGTACTTTCTGACAAGTTCTAATTGAGTTTTTTTTTTTTCTTTTTTTAAATGTTCTTTGTAAACGACGAATTTATATTAATTCATAATAGGAGAATTGGCAGAGTATATGCCAATATTTTTTTTGATAATGCAGAGCATATGCCAATAGCATCAAAATACAACAGCAATTATTATAATTCATCATGTGTGAAAACATTTAATAGCACACACATTGGGTAGAAAATTATTATTTACCATGTGATCATGTGCCTCTGTGTTTAAAAACTCACCGTTTCAGTTTAGGCACATTTGAAAATTCCAGGTTTATCGGGGGAGGGGGGTTTGTACATGAATGGTCGAAGCTCACATGTTCATCAAACATATGGGGGATTTTTTGCCCAAATACCCAACATATTAATGATATTTAAATATTTATACAGTAAATATATAGTTAAAAATTTACAAAAGGTTTACAGTGTGATATCACGTCAAACAATAATAACAAGGGCAAAACTTATCTAAGTTTTTTTTTTTTTTTATTTAAAAATTTAACTAAAAATATAATACTTAGGTACAATACTTAAGTATTATTCTTTAAGTTTTGTACCTAAAATTCAATCATATGACAATATTTAACTAAAAATACATTTTCCTCTCATAATAAAAAAGCCGCCTAGCTAGATTTTAGAAATAAATAAATAAACCTAAAGAATAGTATATCATTACACTAACTAAGTTTTATCCAAATAAAAAATACCCTTTAAAATTGTTGTTTAAAAATTGACCAATCCTGTCATCAATCTCATCCTTTCTTTCGCGGACCAGAAAAAGTGAAAGAGGCTTCCTGTGGGGATATATGTACGTCAAACTCTATCAGGAAATTTTGATGATTAGCTTTTGGACTGTTTTATCTTCTAGTGTGTTGTCTTGGCATAAGTAATGAGTTGTCACAGGCATTACAATGAAAATCAAGATATTGTGAATGCTATGAAGTTGGTTGACATTTCAAAGCAACGTTTACAGGTCATGAGAGATGATGGGTGGAACACTTTGCTAGAGGAGGTTTCTGCATTTTGTGCAAAAAATAATATTGATGTTCCTGATATGGATGATTTATATCAACCTCGGCCACGACGAAAAGCTCAAAACATGAAAAATTCACATCATTATCAAGTGGAGCTTTTTATACTGTTATAGATATGCAACTTCAGGAACTTAATAGTCGTTTTGAAAATTCTGAATTATTAATTTGTGTTGCGTGTTTGAACCCAGATAACTTATTTTCAGCATTCAACAGGAGAAATTGATTCGGCTTGCTCAGTTTTATCCAAGTGATTTTTCAACAGTTCAAGTTTCTTTCTTGGATAACCAACTTGAGACATACATCCATGACATGCGGTCAACTGAAGAGTTTTTAGCACTTAAAGGAATTGGACAGCTTGCTGAAAAGATGGTAGAAATGAAAAAGAATGTTTCATATCCATTGGTTTACTCATTAGTGACTTTGGCATTGATCTTACCAGTTGCAACAACTACTGTTGAAAGAGCTTTTTCAGCAATGAACATAATTAAAATCGATTACGCAATCGAATAGGAGATCAGTGGATGAGTGATTGCCTAGTCACATATATTGAGAAAGATATATTCAAGACTATTGACTGTGAAGAAATCATGCAGCGGTTTCAAAATATGAAAAATCGTCGAGGGCAATTGAGTAAAACAAGCTAGGTGTGAAAAATAAATTAAAGCTTACATTTTATGTTAGATTCTGTATGATAATTACATTATCATATAGTTGTTTACTTATTTTGTTATTAATATTGATTAATTTTTTAGATTAATTTTTACTTCCAATCTTGTCTTTTAATCTTGCCCCCCCTGGCCTAAATTCCTGGCTCCGCCACTGGTCCGAAGGGGTGGTCTGCCATCTAGGGCAACGTTCCAGGAAATTCTATTGATACAGATAAGCATCACAAAAGCGCAGGAATAGAGGGAAGTCCTAAAATATCTAAAGAGCTACNTTGCTCGTCGTTGAGTATCAAGTGGTAAGAATTGCTGGGTACTGAAATCAAGTCTTATAAACTCGATTTCAATTTAAAAGAATCGACTCTACAAGGCTTGATTTTCATGCCTATGTGGACAAATTTCCACATTAGTTGCAGCATGATGCTGAAATCAAGTTTAATGTACTCGATTTAGCGTTCCAAAATCGAGTCTAACAAACTCGAGATGCTAGTTTCCTAAATAGTTTGAAAACAATGCTAACTAAAGAATTGTTGAAAAATGATGTTATTTTGAAAAAAAAAAATCCGTCTTCTCCCAAACAAAAACTACCTACTACAATACCATCAGCTACTATCAAAAAGTCCAAGCCATCACCACCCATCAGCAAACCCAATTGACCAACCAAACCACCACTACCAACATCAGAAAATCCAATCCACCACCCACCATCAGAAAATCCAAGCCACCACCCAAGCCGCCACCACCACCCCATCAGAAAACCCAATCCACCGCCACCACCACCACCAAAAAAACCAAGCCACCACCCACCATCCACCACCATAAATCGAAACCTAGCCACCCACCAGCCACCATTGCAAACCCCAACCCAAAATCAAACTGATAACCACCACAAAATCCCATCTTTCAAACCCAAACCCAAACCAACCAATAACCAAGCACGCAATAGGAAAGAGAGAGATTTTCGGCCATAGCAAAAGAAAATAAAAAAAAAATAAAAAAGAAGAAGAAGAAGAAGAAAGGGAAGAGAGAAACCGCTGCTGCCCATCGCCGATCTAGACCATCGAATCGTCACTGTTGCTAATTTCAATCACCACCATAACTGTTGCCGATTTCAACCCCACCACCACCATTGTTGTTGAGTTTTTGAGTTAGATGAGGGAAAAAAAAAAAAAAAAAAGCGGCTGCAAAATGAAGAAAAAGAGAGAAGAAAAGTTTTTTTTTTTTTTTTTTTTTAAATAAGTTTATAACTACAATAAGCTACCAAAGATGACAGCTTACTATAACTTAGTTGTTATTTTGTTTAAGTATAGCAGCTTTACTGTGGACCTAATTTTACAGTTTTAGATGTTAAAATGATATTATAGCAATTATACCTCTCTTGTTGTGAATGCTTTAGTACTATTTCAAATCGCTATCTTGCATATATATCTACTTCTGAATATGGGAATTTTAGATGACATGGTGTGAAATGCATGGATGTCTTTTTCAATTGAAGTTTGAGAAACGAGTATCTAATGTTTCAAAACTAAAACGTGCATGATGAGCTCAAAAAATAGAAACCCATGATAAATGAGGTAAAATAATGATTAGAAATTCATTCTTTTGGGAGAGGGCTTTTCTGCCACGAATTATAACTGGTTCTCTCATCAGATCGATGAGCCAATTCAAGATGTTGATTCAGATAGAACATCTTTGAACCTTAATATGCCAACCTGCCTTAAAGCTTGAAGCCAGTTGGAAATTTTGAGAAGAAATTACATCATGTGCGTAGTACAAGGCTACCACCTACCAGCACCACACAATATTGGCTGGTCCCAATAACTGTGGGACCAAATTCACGATAATTATGTTTGGGGTGCAAAACCACACTTCGGCTGATTCAATAACTCATAATAGGGACCAGACTAATGTACAGGATAAAGTCAGTTTATAAATCCTCAATCTCACTTCTAATGTACAGAATCGTAGTTTATTACATGCTTTTTTTTTTTTTTTTCCTTTTAAAGTATTCAAAGGCCAAAATGTCCAAAAAAAAAAATATATATATATATATACACATATATTTCAGATACATACATATAAAGCAAGAATATTCAGTTTTACTAGTCTAGATAAAATTTAGTCTTATGTGTAAAACCCATTAAAGTTACTTATAAGTGGCAATGATCAGGGCTATAAATGAACTGACTTGTTTATGAATAGCTCTAATTTTACTAAAAAAAAGTTTTGTTTATATTCATTTATATAGCACACAAAATAAGTTCAAGCTAAGTTTAGGTTCGATTATTAAACAAAGAATACTCATTCACAAATAAACTCTTGAGTATGGGACTTGATTTGAATATATATATATATATATATATAGCAAGCACCCTAATAGTACATTATACGTGTTAACGTAATTATGCTAATACCAATATACTTTTCGAAATGAAGAGCACCCTCCAGCATTTTCAAAAAATGGACATTGCCTTAATATACTCCTAAGCCATTGATAACATGCATGTCCAATTTGGAAAGGGGTCTGTTCTAATTCCATCAAGATTCAAGAGCATGGACTCCATGGGGCACAAATATGTGAGACTCTAGATTCCATAATATTAAATTTAAACCTTGTTGAGTTCCAAGAAACCATTCTTATTCAACAAAATCCAAAACCAGTTATACACTGATAGCCTATAACATGTGGAAACAAATTTACTTACGATAAGCCAAATGAAGGAGGCCAATGGATTAATATATTTTTAAATTCCAGATATAAAAAATAAATAAAAATACCCAAAACAAGAAACAAGAAGAAAAAGAGAAATAACCTGACAATGCATTGATTCCAATGAAACAAGTCCCCACAAAAGACGTGGTGTTGGACTTGGAAGTGTTTTGAACATCAATATTATGCGACTTTACATCTGGTTGCTCATGGTGATTCTCATTATGCATGAGAGGTACAATGAGGGAAGCCCCATTTTGCTGTTTAGCCTCCATTGCCGAGTCAGACCTAAATTGATGGTGATAATTACTAGCTAGCACCTGAGGATGAAAGTTATACGACAGGGAATACTCTTATAGAGGGAACTTTATCACTCCAAGGTGGGGTTTATTTATTTATTATTATTATTAGTATTACTATTCATAGATATGCAAAGTTTTTATTATATGTAGGGTAACTGTTAAATTTTCTAGGTGACTTTGGTTTGTTTAGTTATGAGTTGGAGCTGCTTTCCTCTTTTTCAAAAAGCAAAAACAAATCGAAATAAGATGGAGATTTGCATGAGTTCAACTTCGGGCTAGAAAACTTTGGCTTTAAAGTGTATGTGTCAAAAACATGAATGTATTGACTTTGCAAAATCCCTTTTGAAGAAACCTAACTTAACTTATTGTGACATAATCAACTCATGACTAAATTAATCACTTACGCAATAATATTTAACAAATCTAACAAAATAAATCAAATAATTATATATACATAATGTTCACATTCGAGTGTGTGGTCTAAATTTTGTAAAGGGGAAACAAACTCATAAACGTGTTATTTTATTGAGATTAATCCTATAAACATGTTACATGCCTCTCTCTCATCATTACATTTTCACATTGGCATGATGACAAAACATCATCCTCACCTTGAGCCTTATGCCTTAATGGCATTTTTCCTTCTCTCTCATAGATATGGGTTTGAATTAAACAATCAAATCGATTCCAATTGAAACAAATGACATATTTCATATAAATTATGAAATTGGTACATTAAACCCCATTACTGCACCATGTTAGCTTAAATTATAATGTGCTTCAATCATTTTGGCATATTTGTTTAGTATTTAGATTTTGGGCGGAATATGTGATTAGGGATGGCAATTTAGATCCGACCCGCGGATACCTGGCCCAGCTCGACCCTAATGGGCTGAATTTTACTCGGCCCAATAAAGAATAGGGTCGGGTATGGGTTTTTTTTTTAAAAAAAAAAAAACCCCGAAGCGAGTCTGAGTTAGATCCGAATTTTATAATAAAAAGAAAAAACCCAAAACTCGACTCGGTTATGACCCGATTACCATAAAATTACTAAAACCCCCCTTATATATATATATAGTTGTAAACCCTAATCACTAACCCAGTACCCATCCGCCTCTCCCTAACCTTCAATCTCTCTGTCACTCATGCCCTCACCCTAACCCTCAATCTCTTTGTCACTCACGCAGGCACAGCCACGCACTTAGCACATTTTGGCATATTTGTTTAGTATTAGATTTTGGGCAGATCGTGTGATTAGGGATGGCAATTTAGACCCGACTCGTAGATACCCGGCCCGACCTGACCCTAATGGGCTGAATTTTACCCGACCCAATAAAGAATAGGGTCGGGTATTAGTTTTTTTTAAAAATAAAACATGGAGCGGGTCCGGGTCGGGTCCGGATTATATATATATATATATATAAAACCCAGAAACTCGACTCGGTTATGACCTGGTTACCATGAAATTACTAAAAACCCCCTATATATATATATATGTAGTTGTAAGCCCTAATCACTAACCCAGTACCCATCTGCCTCTCCCTAACCTTCAATCTCTCTATCACTCATGCCTTCACCCTAACCCTCAATCTCTTTGTCACTCACGCAAGTGCAGCCATGCACTCAACAACGCACAAGAGCACGCAGCCACGCCTCAGCCTCACTCTGAGTCACTCCTCAGCCTCACTCTAAGCCATGCCTCAACCTCACTCTAACTGTCACTCACACTCAAGCTCACATAGTCACTCACTCACTCTCAAGCACTTTCCTCTTGAATTGGTTTTAGGTCGTGATTTGCTTGTTACCTAAATACTCTTCCCTCTATCTCTAGATCTAAAACCCAAGGCCAAAGACCTCAAGCTCTCTCTCTGATCTCCAACTCAGGGCTAAGACTCTCTTCTCTCTCCATTTCTATTTTTATCTTCTTCTTTATATTTATTTTTTGTTTGATCTGAAATCTCCTTCGTTGGTTTGGTTATTTATGGGTTTGAGGATTGAAAAATGGGAATTTTTTTTTAATTTTTTTATTTATTTGGGTGTGGCTGTGGAGATTTGAAAAGAAGGGATTTTTGGGATTGGTTGTTTGGCCGTGGGTTTGATGTTGAGTTTGGGGCTTATTTCAAAAAGGCTTCCTTTCTAGTTGGGCTTAATGGGGCCTTCGGGTCCAGGCTCCAGAAAAAAAAAAATCTATTTGGTAAACAGGTTGAGTACGGGCCGGGGGTCAGGTCTGGGTATGCAAAAACTCGGCCTGAACTCGACCCGTTTCCATTCCTATAGGTGATCTCTCTCTCTCTCTCTCTCTCTCTCTCTCTCTCTCTCTCTCTCTCAAATGTTACAAACTTCTCTCATTTCTTCTTTTTTACCCTTCCATCACTTTCTTCTTTTCTTTTCTTCTTATTAATTCTCTATTAAAAACTGGCCATGAAAATTAATCTTTTTTGTTAAAACAAAACCTTATAGTACCTTTTAGAGAACTGAAAAATTGAAAGGTGGATGATTTTGAAGTTAGATCATGGTTAAACCAAAGGTTGGACTGTGATATGCAATAATTAATTAAATATCAACTAAATTGGGCTAACTACAATAACATGACCCAAAAAAAAAAAAAATCACACAATGAACAGTTTTAAGTATATTTAATTAATAATAAATTTAGAAAATTTTGCGCTTATTCTTTATCCCTTAATATATCCAATCCTTTAAAATAATAAATTAATTTAGTATATCAAGAACTGGATGTAGCCTGGAGGTTGGTTGCCACGTCAAAGTTGGGACAATATCTAATAGTATTTTATAAGCTTTCTTTTAACGAGATGAAAAAATTAATAATTTTTATTATTTGATTTTGAATAGATATACCTATTTTTTATTATAATATATATATATATATAAATTGTAAGGGGACGGGCTTTGGTCCTTCTATCCAAATGATGAATGGATTAAGGCCTAAATAGCCCAATACAATAAATTTGTAGACAGTGAGTTAAAAAACTAGGCTTCAACGAAATGACAACGACCTTAATGGGCTAAAGCGGAGAGAACGAGGAAAAATAATAAATAGTCAAATGTAGTGCACAGAAATTCTTCCTCAGCAATGTCCGAGGAGAGTAGTTCTTCAATATATCTCTCTTCGATTTAATTACAGTTGCTGTTCTTAATGCTATGGTGTTTTCTCTCCAGATTTTTGTCCCCTTTCTCCCCGGAGGGTCTCTTACATTATATAGCCTCTTTTAGATGATATTGGCCCTCCATTTGTTGATCGTACAGTACACCACTTGAGTGCTTGTCTTATCAGACACCTTCCCAAACCCCTTGTAAGTTGTAGCGACTAAGGCAGCACTGTTCAGAAGTCTTTTCCACATAAATGCAGCCAGGAGATTTGGTGGGATGCATTAAATATAAGGGCAGCCCCCAACCCTTTAGTCATCTCAGGGCTAGCCACTCTTCGAAACTTTTTCTCAGCAGTAGGACCTCCTTTGGCAATGTGCCACTGATGTGGCCTTACTATCCGAGCGTGTGGCCTCCTCGACCATGGATATGACACAGGGTGTAGGTGCCTTATTTAAATTCTTGTACTCCACAATAGCCCCTCAAAACTTCGAGTGTTTTTTTTTCTCTCTCTCTTATCTGAGGAGAAAAATGGAGTTTTGACTTTGGAATAATAACTCCACACATTTCTTTGATTTCCACTTGTGAAAGTGTCACTTCGCATGTCCCGTAACCATTCTAGTGCTTCGGAGTCCGCAATGTCCCATTAAATGCTCCAGGCGGCATTTTGTTCCCCATATCCTACGATGAGATGGAGATCCTATGGCTGGCATCTCTCCTCAAAATTTAGGCGGGATAACTTCCACCCAATTTCGCCTCTATATAAGGCGCTTGGAGGAATCATTTTCCCCACTTTACAAATCTTCAAGCTCTCCAGACTTACAAACTCGCAAACCTTCAGGACTTCTAATTTTCTGAGTCTTCCAGATTTTTCAAAAAATCCTTTAAACCTTTAAGAAGTTCAGGAAGCAACCCTCATGTTCATTCTCGTAAGTTTTTTTCTCTTTTAGGTTCTTTTCTCCTCGGCCAATCTCCTCGGCCTTTTGTTCTTTGTTTTCTTTCCTTGAAAATTTCTTTCACTTCACCCTAGTCTGCTTAAATGGGTAGGTTCGCTTATCTCATAGACTCCCCCGCCGGTATAGAGGGATTTAGGGCCAAGTATCACATTCCCCAAGGAGTTTTCCTGCGATATTATGCCCCAGACCAGTTGCTTACCCATAGAAACAAAGGGGAGGTTGTCATTCCCACGATCACCTTCATAGAAGGGGGAATGACGCTTCCCATGGGTTAGGGGGACCAAAGATTACCTAATCACCCATAGGTTGTGCCCTTACCAGTATGCGTCCAACCTCTTTAGGATTCTATGTAGTGTAGACGCTCTCAATGAGCAAATGGGGCTAAACCTCACCTGGTACGACGTCATTTGGATGTACGAGTGCCACCAGCTCGCGGACTCAGGGTATTACCTTAAGTCTAGATCCTCAGTAGTCAGACTTATCTCATGCCTCACCAAATCCAACAAGGGCATGAAGGATGACTTTTTAATAGTCTTAGGGGAATAGCACAACAATCTTCCTTGCCCAGTCCAGGAGGGAGAGCCAAGTGGGATACCCTAGATTTAGTTTTTTTTTTTTTTTTTTTTTTTTTTTTTTTTTTTTTTTTTTTTTTTTTTGCATTATATGGCATATTGCTTTGCAATTTCATCACTTTCTTCTTTCTCTTTTAGTATTCTATTTGTTTTTGATGCATGGCTCGTTATCCTGCCGCGGTTTTGCTTCTCAAATGTTTTTGCAGATAAAAAACACATAGCTCCCAACTCAATCTTGTTAACGTCGCGGGCCTTAACAAGATTTGAGGTCGGAAGTGTTTGTGAGCGAAGATAGGTAACTGCGAGCTTTCCACCTCATCCTCGACTTCGAGCCCTTGTCGAACAATTTCCAAAACCTGGGCCACGTGATAATAGCAAGCGATCCTCAACTAGCCCTGATTGACGTCTCAGTGCTTGGTTTTCTAGCCCTAAAAGATCTTCCCACCAGTTGAGCTACCCCTCCACCGATCCCCGCAAGGTAACGGCTCCAAGGGAGAAACAGCCTCCTCACACCTGTCACTTGAGATTGAGATAGACCAATTTCACCTTGAGGAAGAAGGAGAGGCGCGAGGAGAGCCTATGGAGATCTCAGACTTAGAAGGTGAGCTTGGCAGGTCCTCCATCGTTTACTCCCCAGACTCATAGTTACCAGGTGGATAGCAGTTCTGAGGAGGAAGAAAAGATGGCCCTGAACTAGAGGAAAGGCCTAAAAGAGCTCCTTACGAGGAGGAATAATGGTTCGTCATCTAAGGATGCCCCAAGGTCCCAGCCCCTTCCTGCTCTTCCCCCTCCCTCTCCTCCTACACTCAACTTGCTCCCCTGCCCAACTTGAAGAAAAGAGGAAGGAGAAGAATGGAGTCGAAAGAGGGGAGGTGGTCCCCTAAAAGGAGCCCAAGTAGTAAAGGATGGCCAAGACAAAAGGTGGGCCTTCTCAGTGGAGAGTAAGGAGGTTGAGCATTGGGTCGACGTGTGCCATCCGGCCTGGAACCCTCGGTTGGAGTTGGATGGCACAATAGTACCCTGGAGCTCCTCCATCAGGGAATTCCAAGAGGTCACGCCCCTTCCCGCATTGCCATGGACAGCAATGAGTCCAAAAGCCAAGGAACTCTATTGCAAGTCATGAAACAAGCCTAAACGCCCTGTTGAGTTCCTTAAAAGAGCTGATAGAACCTTCCTTAGGTTGTCGAACCATTCTCATCACCATGGGACCTAAACTGGATGGGAACACTTTGCACATCAAGGCCTCATTTTTGGAGTGGATGGTCATTTTTGGTGAAATGGGTGACGTGCTCCACAGGGTCTATTCTACCATTATATATGGTGAACGTTGGCTGAATGAAGCACCGAGGAAGCTTTCTTTTAATTCTACGTGTAAACGGTGATTTAGAGATCTGGTTAAGAGCTCTGCTCATAGCATCATTGCCCAAACCTTTGCAGGGTGGACCTTACTCCTCTGTTTGTAATGACAGTGCTCATCATGCGAAAAAGACTTGTTGGGAGGAGTTTTGGACCTGGGCCTCTAACTACTATCACCTCATCATCAGAAGAAGGGTAGAATCTGAGGGAGTCTCTTCTTTGTCGCTCACAGCATAAATGCAACTAGGAGATTTGGTAGGATGCATTAAATGTGGGGGTAGCCACCACCCCTTCAGTCATGTCAAGGCTAGCCCCTCTCCGAAGCTTTTTCTCAACAGTAGGACCCCCTCTAGCAATGTGCCACTGATGTGGCCTTACTGTCCAAGCATGTGGCCTTCTCGGCCTGGTAATGGACTCTTAAGCCATAGATATGACATATGACGCAAGTACCTTATTTAAATTCTTGTGCCCCACGTCAATAATGATAATTTCAAATGGTATGTTGAAATATGTAATATACTAGTATCTAGTATTGAAATATTTTTTCTATATATAGATAAATTAAAGGGATACCCAGTTGTGAGTTCATTAGTCTCAGATGCAACGTAAACTTAGAGGTCCCATTAGTTCAACGCACCATCAATCCATGAGATTTTTAAAATATCTCCTTAATATGTAAATAAGTACTAAACTACTAATATGGTAAGTATGACCAAAGGATATAACATGCTCAGTAAATATTACTCCATTAAGAGTCAAACACCATGACTTCTTTGCAGGCCTGTAACTTTTGATGGCTCTTGTATCAGGATGGAAAAGTAAACAAACAAAACACCATCTCAATAATTATTGAGAATCCATGACTTTACATTTTTTTTTTTTTGTTCACGTTTTTCTCTTATGAAGTTATGATCAATAACTCGCGTTTTGTTTTGATCATAATTAATTTCGTGCCATTTTAGGAATCGGTCTTATAGGAAAAACCGCAGTCAATTTTTATTTTAGGTAGACAGTTCGGCCCAAAAAGCAAACTTTTTGACCAGAAGGCAGTATTATATGAATGTGGTTAGCGGTGATTGCGGTAATCATGGAACTGTATTTCAATTTTGCAGTTACATGTGTGGTTCAGTATGGCTCAGTGCAATGTTCAAAATGCAGTTTGGTCGGTTTTTATAAAATATATTTTTCAAGATATCATAACTAATTATTAGTTTACTATTAACAACCAAGATAATATGACAGTAAGTTTCAAAAAATATATAACATATGTAGCAATAAAAGTAACACAAATATATACAAGACAAAAAAAAAAAAAAAAAATCAGAACAGATTGATAATGAACTAAAAGTACCACAAATATATATATATATATATATAAATCAATAACAATATAAACCATACATAATTATACATGTGAAACAAATATAACATGTAACATAAAAATGCTTAACAAGTAACAGCCATAAGGTCCATAACAGTGCACCATATACACTTCTAGTTATGTTTATTAGTTTCAAGTTTCAATTATCACAACTAGTGGAAACAAGTCTAAAGCAAGCATGAAATAAATTTCAAACCCTAAACAAGTATTAAATTACAAACCCAATAACAAATTGTTTAAATAAATATGAACGCAACGAAAAAGTCCATCCATCCAAGACTGAGAGCGGGTGAGACTTGAGAGAGATTGAGAATGAATGAGGGTATTGAAGAGAAGAGTAAAAGTGTGAGATAGAAAAGTGAATACGTTTTTAAACTTTTGATCGCGTATGTAATAAAATAAAATAAAAAATTGTTTTTAACGTGAAACTAGAATGCATTAACTCTAGACCGGCCACTTACTTTGTATAATATTAAAGTATTAATATATATTTAATATGAAATAAATATATATAGGTATTGTGTGAAGCGATTTTGTGCTTTTTATTATAAAACTCGCACACAGTAACACATCGTGCAGTGTAGTTCGCTACCACTTGCAGTGTGGTTACTCTATTATATGAGCAGTTTTAGTTGGGTTGGGTGCATTTTGAGCAGCTTAGTGAACGTCCCTAAACGTGACTATCCTAAACAAAAAATTATATATATATATATATATATATATACACACGTGACTATCCTAATCAACGATTCTAAATAATAATAATAATAATAATAATAATATTAATACACTAGAAGTCAAGAAACCCCTCCTTCCGAATTCCCAAAATTTGAGAATTGAAAATAAGGAAATTGGAGGGGGTAAAGTAGCTTGTCAAACCCCATCAAATCCTTTCATCCTCCTTTTTGAAGAAAATTAAAAAAAAGTTCCAAACAACCGTTACCCCATCTAAACACACTGTTAGTGTATCAATCATTAACATACTTCAGCATAAATTGCTTTCAATTATACTCTCTTCTTCTAATTACCTCGTTGATCTCCATGTTTAGTAATAATAATAATAATATATCCATACATATTCACATTTGAAAAGAAAAATAATCTTGGGTAAAATATCATTTTCGTCCCTAAACTATCACAAAAGTTTGTTTTTCGTCCCTAAACTTTCAAAAGTTCTATTTTCGTCCCTAAACTATCACAAAAGTTCATTTTTCGTCCCTAAACTTTCAAAAGTTCTATTTTCGTCCCTAAACTTTCAAAAGTTCTGACGGAGTGCTGACGTGGCTTGACAGAGTGCTGATGTGGGAGGGACGAAAATCAATACGTTTGGAAAAGTTTAGGGACAAAAATAGAACTTTTAAAAGTTTAAGGACGAAAAACGAACTTTTGTGATAGTTTAGGGACGAAAATAGAACTTTTGAAAGTTTAGGGGCCAAAAACGAACTTTTGTGATAGTTTAGGGACGAAAATGATATTTTACCCAATAATCTTCTAAAAAATATAAAAATAAAAAATAAATGTAATCGTTAGAACAGTACATAGTAATGTGGCGTGTTACCCTCACCAGTTACACTAGGTTGCAACTTCATGCATATATATAGGTACACTTAAAGATATACAATAAGATACATAATATAATTCTTATATATATAATTTAAATTCTATTTATAGTCATTTTTATATTTTGTTAACTCTTTAAAAAAATTGTAAGGATATTATTAGGTATAAAATGTAAATTTTCCATGTTATTTTTTTTTTAATTATTGTGAAGCATTTTTTTTATGATTCATTTATTTTAAACTCTTTGGTTTTTGTACTTAATAACTCACTTGGATGAATATTTATGATGTGATCCCATATTTGATTCTAAAATTAAGAAATAAAACTCTTTAAGAATAAATAATTTAGGACACATGGCGCAAAATTGGAACTCTAATTTGGAATTATAATTTGAGTTTTTCTTAACTTTACCTATTATTATATATACACATTACTAGTATTTTCGTTTTTTAAATGTTTTATTTTCTGGTTAATTTTATTAATTTGCCAATTACGCTACAAACTCAGATTAGTACCCTTCCAATTTCCTAGCCAATTAAAAGGCAAATTCAAGGGTTGACACATTGGTTCGTAACTTTTGGCCATCCCATAAATTAAGCTAATTTGAAACTAAAAAGGTATAAACATGATTCTCAAATCATTGCAATTAGGGCCATAAATGAATCAAACTATTTATAAATAGGTTGAGTTTGGTTAGGAAAACAATCCTTGTTTATATTCTTTTGTTTAGCGAATAAGCTAAGTTCAACTTAAGTTTAGGCACACAAGTATTAAACAAGCAAAACTCAAACATAATAATATGTTTGTAAACAAGCTCATGAACATGAACCTCTATTTAACTATATATAATATTTTATTTTTATACATATACTTATTTAAAATTGTACTTAAGTAGAATTAAAATTAGATTTTATAAGTTTGTAAATAAGTTCATATATTATCAAATTATTATTTGTGGTTTATTGATAATATAAAAAGTCAACTTGTAATTAAAATAAACCTAGGCCCTATCAAAAAATTTAAATGTTTATATTTTTATTAGTGTAAGCATATCTATAGGTAATATTGGACCAAATTATTCATGATTCTATTTTATATTATATATATTAGAAAATATATTACAGATTCTAAATTTAGTATAAGTGCTTTTGTATAAAATATAGATCACATATTTCTACGCTTAAAAATTGATTTATTCGCAATATTGGACCAATATGTTGTCAATACATTGTTAAAGAACTTGAATCACCCCATTAATGAAGAGTCACAACTTAGGAAGAGCTATGTCTCTCTTAAGGATTGCAATATAAATATTCCATAATATAAGTTATTTGTCTTAGCTAGCTAGCATAATACCTTAGTCCCAATATTTTGTCTTATGCTTACTTTCATTTGTTATAAAAAGAAAAGGAAAAAAAAAAAGATATGAATATTTGATTAATTGATCACTTGGTTACTCATGCACATCTAGAATGAATTTTAATTCTCTCTCTCTCTCTCTCTCTCAAACGAAAGCAATTGATATGGGTAAAATATCATTTTCGTCCCTAAACTATCACAAAAGTTTGTTTTTCGTCCCTAAACTTTCAAAAGTTCTATTTTCGTCCCTAAACTATCACAAAAGTTCATTTTTCGTCCCTAAACTTTCAAAAGTTCTATTTTCGTCCCTAAACTTTCAAAAGTTCTGACGGAGTGCTGACGTGGCTTGACAGAGTGCTGATGTGGGAGGGACGAAAATCAATACGTTTGGAAAAGTTTAGGGACAAAAATAGAACTTTTAAAAGTTTAAGGACGAAAAACGAACTTTTGTGATAGTTTAGGGACGAAAATAGAACTTTTGAAAGTTTAGGGGCCAAAAACGAACTTTTGTGATAGTTTAGGGACGAAAATGATATTTTACCCAATAATCTTCTAAAAAATATAAAAATAAAAAATAAATGTAATCGTTAGAACAGTACATAGTAATGTGGCGTGTTACCCTCACCAGTTACACTAGGTTGCAACTTCATGCATATATATAGGTACACTTAAAGATATACAATAAGATACATAATATAATTCTTATATATATAATTTAAATTCTATTTATAGTCATTTTTATATTTTGTTAACTCTTTAAAAAAATTGTAAGGATATTATTAGGTATAAAATGTAAATTTTCCATGTTATTTTTTTTTTAATTATTGTGAAGCATTTTTTTTATGATTCATTTATTTTAAACTCTTTGGTTTTTGTACTTAATAACTCACTTGGATGAATATTTATGATGTGATCCCATATTTGATTCTAAAATTAAGAAATAAAACTCTTTAAGAATAAATAATTTAGGACACATGGCGCAAAATTGGAACTCTAATTTGGAATTATAATTTGAGTTTTTCTTAACTTTACCTATTATTATATATACACATTACTAGTATTTTCGTTTTTTAAATGTTTTATTTTCTGGTTAATTTTATTAATTTGCCAATTACGCTACAAACTCAGATTAGTACCCTTCCAATTTCCTAGCCAATTAAAAGGCAAATTCAAGGGTTGACACATTGGTTCGTAACTTTTGGCCATCCCATAAATTAAGCTAATTTGAAACTAAAAAGGTATAAACATGATTCTCAAATCATTGCAATTAGGGCCATAAATGAATCAAACTATTTATAAATAGGTTGAGTTTGGTTAGGAAAACAATCCTTGTTTATATTCTTTTGTTTAGCGAATAAGCTAAGTTCAACTTAAGTTTAGGCACACAAGTATTAAACAAGCAAAACTCAAACATAATAATATGTTTGTAAACAAGCTCATGAACATGAACCTCTATTTAACTATATATAATATTTTATTTTTATACATATACTTATTTAAAATTGTACTTAAGTAGAATTAAAATTAGATTTTATAAGTTTGTAAATAAGTTCATATATTATCAAATTATTATTTGTGGTTTATTGATAATATAAAAAGTCAACTTGTAATTAAAATAAACCTAGGCCCTATCAAAAAATTTAAATGTTTATATTTTTATTAGTGTAAGCATATCTATAGGTAATATTGGACCAAATTATTCATGATTCTATTTTATATTATATATATTAGAAAATATATTACAGATTCTAAATTTAGTATAAGTGCTTTTGTATAAAATATAGATCACATATTTCTACGCTTAAAAATTGATTTATTCGCAATATTGGACCAATATGTTGTCAATACATTGTTAAAGAACTTGAATCACCCCATTAATGAAGAGTCACAACTTAGGAAGAGCTATGTCTCTCTTAAGGATTGCAATATAAATATTCCATAATATAAGTTATTTGTCTTAGCTAGCTAGCATAATACCTTAGTCCCAATATTTTGTCTTATGCTTACTTTCATTTGTTATAAAAAGAAAAGGAAAAAAAAAAAGATATGAATATTTGATTAATTGATCACTTGGTTACTCATGCACATCTAGAATGAATTTTAATTCTCTCTCTCTCTCTCTCTCTCAAACGAAAGCAATTGATAGTTTGATACCTATTTGATCTACATAAAAGATAAAAATGTGATTCTCACTCTCACAGAATTCTTCATATTATATTATAGGATACGTCTCATAATCCGCTCAAAGATGGTGGGTATAATAATATTGACGATCCAGAAAAAAAAAAAAATATATATATATATATATATATGAACAAAAGGATATAATATATTAATATTGACGAATTATTATCTTTAGCTTTCCAAACCAAAGATTGAAAAAAGAAAAAAGAAAAAACAAGTCGTTCAGAGACAAAATATGTCCCACATTTGTATCAAAAACAATGCCATTTGTATTTCTTTTTTCTTTTTTTTTTTTGGTGGTAATCATGCCATTTGCATTTCAATCTCTATCGCGTCAGAGTTTTAATACAGTTTCGTCACGAAAGTTGATGGATATATATTAAAATCGGAGTTAGGTACTAGAAGCCAAACAAATTTATGTCACATTAATGAAGCTAACCAATAACGCGACAAAGACAGTATTTTAAAAAGATAGTATTTTTCTAAAGTTCGACACCATCAATGATCAAACTAGTGACCACTAACCACTAGTCCAAAACGATGAGAACCATTTTCTTTTTTAAAATTATAGAGACGTGCTGGAACCATCTTTGTGACCCTTTCACCTTTTATATATATATATATATATAATTTTTTTTTTTTTTTTTAGTTTAGGTGAGGGTAGACTACTCTATACTAGGGTTGGGGCAAACCACAAACCTCAAAGAGAACTTACATTGGACTTATAGATCACCAATCAAGGAGGATTGTGAGCAGCGAGACTCGAACCTAGACCTTTTGGGCAAAGCCTTTGAATCTTACCAACTAAACCAACCCCCATTAGCACCCTTTCACTTTCATTCGCTGAAAAGAAAGAGCCACAAACCATTGGTACTTCAAATCAATTAAGGAGCAGTAAATTAAAAGCTTGGGAAACTTTTTTTCTTGGTAACGTGTCGAGATGAAATTATCTAATTAATATAACATCATTTTTACATGAATATATCACTGTATTATGCACCAATTACAAAATAAGTAAGGGATCTCTAGTTAATTTCTCACAAACTTAAGTTTGCATTTGTGTTATGGTGGACCAAAGTAAGGTCATTGCATGAGAATGGGAGTAGGCGTGACACATGTATCCCTAGCATGACATATCGTCCTAACTGATAGCCATATATACCAAATTTCATGTATGTAGCTACCATGAAACGCCCGCATCTCGTTTTAAATTCGCAATTTTTAAAATATATTTTTTTTTATTCCTCACCTTTTTTAGGGATAGCCTTTTCAAACAATTCATTTTCAAAATATAGAAAAAAAAAAAATCAATTATATTAAACGAATACCAAGTCATGAGTCTTCCATCTAAGTAGCCGCCACGAAGTGCTAGCTATTTGGCATCTCATTGCAATTTTTTTAAAGCCACTTTTAGTCTTAGCTACAACCTTTTCAAACAATCCATTTTCAAAATATAGAAAAAAAAAAATTATATCAAACAAACACGAAGTCATGAGCCTTAAGCTAGTTCAATAGGGATAACAGATGGTTATAATTTTTTTAGTATGGCCTTTTCCAGAATTTTGAGTGCCGAACATATATGGAGGAAATTAAACAATTAGGATTGGGCTGTGACTGGGTGATCAGTTTAGTAAAATCTACACAGGCTGGGAAAATATTGATACCTTGTCAATTTACAAAATGGAAATCATAGCTAGACTAATTACAACCCTATATAGTGAAGCAACAATATCATTGTATTGCAAATTTAAAGTTCAAGTCTTACCAAACGAAGGAACAAAAAATAAAAGAGAGAGAATTCATAATGTCAAAGTTAATTAAACAAAACAGCACGCTAAAATTCCTAAAAATGATGATAATTTCTTGTAAGGATTTAATTTACTGAGAATATATATATAATAGAAGTAGAGAAACCAACCTGTCAAAGCATTGAGCCCATTGATACAGGTCTTAAAGAAGCCCGTGGTTGTGGTACTAGCTTGATCACCACCTGCCTTTGCGTCTGCTATCTCGTTTTGTTTCTGATTAAGCACCAGAGGTGTGGATAGGGAAGACCCATCATGAGATTCACTATCCATCACTCCCTGCATGTGTGTGCAAGTGTTTGAGAGAGTCTCAGAAAGTTCCCAATTCGTGGGCTTCACAGTTCACACTCGGAAGATAAAAAGCATAAGTAGAGGATTCACCTATTAGATTAGTAGAGTTAAATTAACTTATATTTTTGTTAACTAGTGGGGGGCGAGGGGGGTCAAGTGCCCCCCCGACTCCTCTTTAAAAAGTTTATGAGTACTGACATGTAGAAGTCAGTAGAACTCCATCTTAAATACTTTGCTAGTTTGCCCGTTCTGGTTTAAGAAAAAACAAAGCAGAAAACAGTCTCTAAAATAGCTTTGATGCCGAATAGAAAGGAGAGCAGTTTCACAGCATTGAGAGATTTACGGTACTATTTAACCAACTACATCACTTTTGTTTAAAACATAAACTTTTATCATTTTCATAAAAAAATTATATATATATACATATATATATATACATATATATATATATATATATATTTTTAAAGCCTAACTAATTAATGCCCTTTTACCGTACTCAAATTCAAACATTGGGGCTAGGTTTCTACTCTAAAGTATAAACCCAATTTAAATACTTTGAAGAATCAATATAAAGCAAAAAGATTTCGTAAGATGTTATGTATTGTTTCGCTGCTTAATAAAATGAGAGTATTTCTTATAAAAAAAAAGAAAAAGAAAAAAAAGATAGAATTCTATATATTTTTTTTAAAGCAATCAAGACAATATACGTATATTTTATA
Organism: Quercus suber; assembly: GCF_002906115.3. Classification (NCBI taxonomy): domain Eukaryota; kingdom Viridiplantae; phylum Streptophyta; class Magnoliopsida; order Fagales; family Fagaceae; genus Quercus; species Quercus suber. The sequence continues at coordinate 98,317 of NW_027069725.1, read as the reverse complement.
CAACTTTAAAGGTATTAATACTTTTACATTGATTATTTTTTCAATTTATTACGAGGAACTAAATTAGATATCTAAATTTATGTATTTAGATTAATATATCTTGCTTTGATTGTTACTAACTACTGTATAAATTAGTTATTTTTGTTTTGATATAAAATATATATTTGTAGTTAATTGAAATTATGGAGAATACATAGTATAATAATAAATCTTGCCTCCCCTTAATTGCAATTCTGGCTCCGCCACTGCTTAGGACATAGGTTAAACTGTGGATTTCAGTTAGTTTAACTAATAAAGTCTCTGATGGTTGAATAAAAGATTTATGATTCAATCTTTATTTACACCAAAAATTGATTGGTATCTTGGTTTGATAATAAAGAGATATTATCAAGCGCAGACGCTATAAGTTGAAACTTTCTCAAAAAAAAAAAAAAAAAAACCAAAAATACCTATAGATTGAGCCACTTGTGAAAAACCAAATCCAAAAGAAAGAGCCCACCCTGCCGTGAAAATGTAGATGCTTAGTAGGTATGAGGAGGAACCCATCCGAAGCTAGCTAGAATTCAAGCCTTAAGATCCAAATATTTTGATACAAAACAATATATCATTCACAAGTCTTTTTTTTTTTTTTTAATGTAAATTATAACTCATAATTACGTATTTATTAATCTTAACTTATACATTTAAAGCCCTCTTTAACAAACCCACTAACTTAATCATGTTTCCCTATCGAATTGAGTTTGTAACGTACCTCGCGTGGCCTGAAAATCTGTCACAGCAAGCTTAGTATTTTAACAAAAATAAAATTACGTGTCTAAATAACAGCCACAAAATCGTGCCCTACACTACTTTTTTTTTTTTTTTTTTGGTTGTTGAAAAGCATCGTGCCCTACGCTACATTTTTTCTTTTTGGTTGAAAAATATCATGCCTTACGCTACTACATACATGCATCAGCCACTCTCATTCATTGGAGCTAAGGCAAAAAACATGGGGCAGTACTGTGACAGACTGACATGAGTTGCCCTTTTCCTCGGTCCTACGTCCATTATTACGTACGTTAATTTCCACAAAGGAAATATTGTACAAAATGATTGAGCATTATGATATCCAAGCCTTGCTGGCAGATTTAACATGGTTTTCTATTAGCATTCGCACTTGTCATTGTAAATGCCATATGTAAAAGGTGTTAATATTTTTTTCTCAAAAATTTCTCACATTTGGAATGCTATATATCAAGTATTGTAAAAAAATTTACAACACTACTATAGTGTAATTCTAAAGGTAGAATTGCACTGTAGCAATATTGTAAAAAAAAAAAATAATAATAATATTTTATTCTATTTTTCCCCCGAAATTTCTCTCCCCTCTTTTTCATTATTTATGTTCTCTTCTCTCTCTCCCTTCTTTGTTTCTCCATCGGCGAGTTTTGTGGTTATTTATTTATTTATTTATTTATTTATTTATTTATTTATTTATTATTATTATTATTATTTTTTTTTTTTTTTTTTGCTGTGACTGATGCTTAAAGGAAGGTGTGGGTGTGGGACGAAGGCGTGACCGGTGCTCAAAACCCATTTTCTCAAACCCAAAACCCCGTCTGGTTGTGGCAACGGTGGAGGTAGGCGTGATCTCTTTTTTCTTTTCTTTTTTCTCTCTATCTTCCCTTGAATCAACCCTTCATAGTGGAGATATGGCGTGGGACTTATGGATCGGTGGCTGGTTTCATCATCCCTGATGTGGGTTTCATTTTTGGAGGTATGAGTTTCATGGATCAAAGGATGGGTTTCATTTTTGGTGGTGTGGGTGGCCGGATTTCTTTGTTCCTTGGTTTGGTGGTTGTGTTTTTGGTGGGTTGGTGGTAGGTAATTTGATGGTGGAGTGGGTAGTGGGTTGATGGTGGTGGTTGGATGAGAGTTTTAATTTTGGTTGGGTTGATGGTGGTGGGTGGTGGTGGTGGTGGTGGGTTGGCTTGGGTTTGGCTTGGTGGTGGTGGTAGTGGGCTGTGTGGGTGGCCGAATTTCTTTGTTCCTTGGTTTGGTGGTTGTGGTTTTTGTGGGTTGGTGGTGGGTAATTTGATGGTGGTGTGGGTAGTGGGTTGATGGTGGTGGTTGGATGAGAGTTTTAATTTGGTTAGGTTGATGGTGGTGGTGGTGGTGGTGGTGGTGGGTTGGCTTGGGTTTGGCTTGGTGGTGGCGGCAGCTTGGTGGTGGTGGTAGTGGACTATGTGGGTAATTTATTGCGTAGTATAAATATATTATTTTATTGTGTAGAAATATTATTTTAATGAGTAGAATAGGAAAATAAAAACTGGGATGTTGAGAGTGATGTAAAATGGTATGGTATAAATGACAAAGTAATTTTTGAGATGGTAAAATAGAATAATTTGAAGAAACCTGATGCGAATGCTCTTAGTAGTGTGAAATGGGAAACTAATACTGTGCCTCATTCTTTAGCCCGCCATTCTAGACATACTCATGATGATATTTGTTGATGTCTATTTTTGGCAAAAGAACTCAATGGCAGAAAAAGCCCAACAATATGAAAGAGATGGAGAAAAAAAAACACCAAAGTAAAGACTATTTGGCCAGAATGGCAAGAATAATGGTCTATGGGCCTACAAAATAGTAAAGTGACCTCCCAAAGAAAGCAAATGGGCCCAAAGAATCTCCAAAGAATGAAATAGTAAGCCTATGAGAATCATAAGAAATAGAAAGAAAGCAAAAATGGGCCGGAGGAGCCCAAAGAGAGGAATTAGTAAATGGGATTGGTTCGAAGGTCAATAAACTCAAAGGTAAAGGATGTGGCAATAGGGTTTGAAAAGCCCAAAAGATTTAGCAAAAGCCTATGGAAATGTAAGAAGTAGGAAAGAATGTAATGGACCAAGGATGCCCAAAGAATGAAATGGGCCGAAGATGCCCAAGGAATAAAATGGGCCGAGGAAGCCCAAGAAGTTATATGAACTAGCCCAATAGAAATGCTGGGTAGTAGAAACTAAAGGAAGAAATAACGTGTGAAACTAGCATGGCAGACACTTCAGACCGTAAGCCCAGAAGTAGTAAAGTAAACAAGGGTAGATGATATCATAGCAGGAACAATGCAATAGTGTGGCAGGAGCACCAATTAGCGTACAAGAGGTGAAAGGAAACATGGGATGAGTTAAAGAAGAGAAAGCCCACACCCAAGCAATGCTTAGCCCAAAGATGAAATGAGATGCAAAGAATGAAGACCCAAGAACTCATCCACGCCACAAGAGTTAAACAAACACCAGAGTGTGTAGCAAAGTTAGACAAACCTATAGGCAATGGCAAACACATGAACACCAAAAAAGCAATGGACTCATATGGAAATGGAGCACGCACACAAGGCTCAGGTACCACCTACATGTACCCAGCCAATACAAGGGAGGTAGGCCACGGGTCAAAGGTAAGAGAAGGTATGGTTTAGTAATGCGGAGAAGGGGAAGCCTATTTTGGAGTTCTCACTCAAGCTCTTTTGGGGGAAATGTCTTGCTGGAATGACATCCCACCCAAAAGAGGCAAATATGAGCTAGAATCACTAAGTGCATGCTATAGGGGTTGGTAAGAGAGAAGCCCTGCCTTTATCAGAATGAGAATGCCAAAGGAAGTAGAAAACAAAACAAAAACTACTTTTGTCTGAGAATGAGGCATGGCATGGCCAACACAATGTAGTGGTGGTGGCTAGGCAACCGGCAAACTAGTAGGCAGTCTAGGGAGGACACCCACAACATGCCAAAAATAGTTGAGGGGTAAAAATGGTAAATCGTGTCACGGCAGGTAGTATAAAAGGCTATAGACGTGCACAGTAAACAACAACTAGAGAACACAAGGAAACAGAAAGGAAAATGAAAGAAAACAAAGAAAACAAGGAAACCGAGACTAAGCAAGAAATATAGGAGTGATAGGAGTAAAAAAAAAAAATGCACCAATAGGCTACCCACTTCTTTTTCTCTCAATAGCCCACTCTCTAGTAAGTCAAGAATTTGAGATCAAACCATTTAGGTCTATTTTCCCAAGTGAGTAACTTCTACAGTAGGATTCCCCTCTAAGGTTACCCACATTGAAGATTAGTTCCCTTCTTGGACTTGAATCTGCCAAGGAGTCAAGCCTATTCCTTTAGTAGACTAATCTTCCTTTCTTTTGTCCTAGTTGATTAAGGACTAACGTAACTTTCTTGCTGTTAATCTATTCCTGTTGTAATCACATTATCATATTTCACCTTTATGGAATTGCTCAAGCATTATCGTTGCCTGTAGAAAATATTTTAGCTAAAGTATTTTAGTTATCCTGTTGTATTATGTTTTTCCTGTTATAATGTTTTTTAACAGTATTTCCTGCCATGGGCACGTGACACATTCAAGATTTCTGTCAGGGCTCTAACTTGCACACAAGCTAGCCTAAGATGTGTTTCTATTTGGCCAATCCCAACTCTCTTACCTCAGAATCACTGGGCCATAGTATGGCAAAAGCAACCCACCCCAAGACGCAAAAAAAGCCTACCACAATGTTTTCTAGATTGAGGACTCTCCTCCCCCCGCTTTGGAGGCTTTATATTTTGATTTTACTCATATTCATTAATGAAATTCTGGTTTCCTTTTCAAAAAAAAAAAAAAAGACATGTGAGAAGTGAGATACTCCAAATTCCTTAATTTCTAGTAATATTAGATATATAATATTCCCTTTTTTGTTGTTGCTAATATAACTTATTATGATTAGAGTAATATCGCTCTTATCTGAGTGATCAATGGAAAAGTCAGGATTTTAGTTTAGGGGGGGAAGATTGAAAAATAATACTAAAAACAAAATTAATCTAAAAATATTAATCGATAATAATAACACAATAAATAGACAATTGTAACCACAAGTATATATTTCATATTATTAAAACAAAGAAACAAAAACAATCAATCATAGTTACTAACAATCAAAGTGAGAAATTAATTTAAATACATAAAATTTAGACATAATTTGATTGCTTAAAAAATTTAAAAAAAAAAAAATTATCAATCTACAAAAGTTAACTATGGAACCTACTAATTGAATTGTCATACAAAGACAACTTTTTTACAATAAATTTTACAATTGTTAAAATAGTGGATTGTGAGTTGTGAATGAAATAAAGTGATAGGTTCATCAATGTAAGTTGTTCACCCTTCACAGTTAACCATTTTCACAATTGTGAAATTTATTATGAAAAAAAATTATATTTATTGCATTATAATTATAATAAGAAAAGAAAAGAAAAATTAGAATAGGAAAGAAAATTACTGTAAATAGTATAATGGATGGGACAAGATCAAAACTACTTGGAATAAATACTATTTAAGAATATAAAGTGTGGTTGTGTGAGGGAATTGAAAAGCTTTTTTTCCATTCTTTCTTCCTGGTGTCAGGGCTGTTTCATAACAGGGGGAGTGCTTTCTCTATTTTTTCCACGAGGCAAACTACCTAAATACATATCACATAGCAGGTACCAAGGCATTTTTTCGAGGAGACAGGGCAATTGCCCCCTCTCGCCTCCTTGGCTCCGCACTTGTCTGAGTCTATTATTAACACTATTTTTATTCTGCTTCAATCACAACAAATCATATCAATAATAATTTTCAACAAAAAAAAAATATATATGCAAAATATTGTCCCTAAACTTATTATTTTTTAATATAAACTCACATTTTAATATATAAAAAAATAGTCAAGTCACAACATATAAAAACAAAAACGAGTAATCATTACGCCCTAACCTTTCAAACAATTTCAATTGAAAATGAAGACTAGCATAAAGTTTAAGAGTGTTAAAAAAGAAAATGATTTCCACTAACACCATTTTTATTCTGCTTCAATCATAACAAATCATGTCAATAATAATTTTAAACAAAAAAAAAAATTATGCAAAATATTGTCCCTCAACTTATTATTTTTTAATATAAACTCACATTTTAATATATATAAAAAAGTCAAGTCACAACATATAAAAACAAAAACGAGTAATCATTACGCCCTAACCCTTCAAACAATTTCAATTGAAAATGAAGACTAGCATAAAGTGTAAGGGTGTTAAAAAAGATAATGGTTTCCACTAAATTAGTACAATCCAAATTACACGTGTTAAACAAATTGACATTGATTGTTACTTTGTATGTCATTATCCGTTAAATGGTATCCTGTAGTTACATTTCATTTCTTCTCTTTGTATGTCATTATCTATAAGGTTTGGTTTGCTTATTTATCTAAAATTGAAAACTTTTTGTTAAAAATCTAATAAAAAAAAATTAAAAAAACTCATAAATAATATCAAAAGGGGTAATGAACTCATAAATAGTACAAAAAAAAAAAAAAAGTTAAAAACTCAAATAAGCTGAAGCAAATAAACACATTCCAAACGGGCTCTAAGTCTCATTTCTCAAAACACTGTTTCGTGATCTTGTATTCAATCTCAAGCTAATCTCTCAAAACCGAATATGAGTTTGAGGCCTTAAAGGGCTGTTACAATACAGACCTTAGGGCCCAACGCTCAGACCATGTAGGTTCAGTTTGAGGGACTCTTAGAATTAGGCCCAAAGGCCCAATTTCTAGACCATATCATAACCTTGACATGCGCAAAACCAACAAGCTACAAAGGCAATATTGATAAAAATGATAGGTGCAAGCCAATTTGTTCAAAACGTAAATTGAAATTTGAAAGTCACACGCTTCTAACTCTTGGAAGGCGCTAAACAGAGATTTACAATGTTTGATTATTATTACGAAAATTATATAATAAGTTGATTGAGTACATGTACCAACATCATAATAGAGTAGCTTGAGTTTTGAAATTAGTAGGTTTCAGTTAGTTTAACCAGTAATGTTTTTTGTTGTTCTATAAGAAATCTAAGATTTGAATTCTGCTTACACTAAAAATCAATTAATGCATTAAGTCTGATGATAAAGACTAAATAATAATCATCATGTAATAGCTGCTATAAGTTAAAATTCTATCGTATCTATAACTAAAACAACTAGAGGAAGCTGCTAATAATTCTAGAAGAGCTCAAATCTTCATATTGGAATAATTTTTTTTTTTTTTTGGGGGGGGGTGTTGTGTGGCTGGTTGGGGGTCTGAAGCTTCAAGCTTGGAATAATATGGCACCGTATATCTCCAGGCCTTCTAGCCTAATGAACACACTGCCTCCAATTGTGGCTAGGGCTTCAATATCTAATCCTGAATAGTTCTTCCTTTTTTCGTCAGAAGCCCAATATGGATGAGGGAGCTTATTTTTGTAATTGGGTTCAGATCTTCCACAACGAACCAACAAGTTGAGGCCCAAAATGTGTGGAGTTTGGAGTGGATGGCTAAGAGGCCCACGTTCGCAAACTTTCTTCTTCTTTTTTTAGGTTAAATTAACTTTTTTTTTTTTTTTTTTTTAGAGAGTTTCAACCTATGGCGTCCGCTTCTGATAATAGCTCTTTCTCATCAGACCAAGACACCAATCAGTTTTTGGTGTAGGCGGAGATTGAACCCCAGATCTCTTATACAACCATCAGAGACTTTACCAGTTGAGCTAACTGGAACCCACAGGTTAAATTAACTATTTCATTCTTTGTGTGTCAATTTGGTCTCCCACCCCATAATAATAATAAAAATAAATAAATAATAAATAAATAAATAAATAAATAATTGGTCTCTAATCTTACAAATGCATCAAGTTGGTTATCAAAATGGTCTATATTGTTAATTGATAGATAGAAATGTTAACGTGGCCCAAATAAAATATTATTTCCCTTAAAAAACTTATTACTTAGTAATTTAGTAACTCGTGCTTGCATCGTGATGGGACATTTGGGATCAAAATCTTTGAAATTCTCCTAATCCTTCAACACAGCTCCTCCAAAAAAGCAAAAATTCCTAACTCAGTAACCCACAAAAAAAAAAAAAAAAGCAAAGCAATATACAAAAATCTAAATAGAGGGAACCCAAAATCCCAACTCCATATCTTTTTCTTTTCCCATGCACACCTGTGGTGGTTGGTGGTGCTGCCCCAAACCGAGAGTTGCAACTCAGTCAATACTTCTAGTTCTAGAGATCAGTAACTGCATCAATGGTCTGGCGCAAAACTTCATAGACTGTCCAATAATGGCGCTGAATCAGCTTAACATAAATCCCTGCCAGAGTGACGTGACTATTCCAAATAAATAGATCTGCATGTTGGTCCTGGAATATTCCTCAAAGAGAAAAAAAAAAAAAAAAAAAAAAAAAAAAAAGAAAAAAAAAAAAAAAAAAAAAAAAAAAAAAAAAAAAAAAAAAAAAAAAAAAAAAAAAAAAAGAAAGAAAGAAAGAAAGAAGATTGAAGCATTTTCAGGATTAAATATAGAACTTTGGCTAAAATGCAAAACACATCTTCTATGTTTCATCAAAATTAATTCATTTTATTTTTTTAACTTTACTTTTGTTCATTCAGACTTCTAACTTTTAACTTTATTCAATTAAGGCTTTTCGATTAACTTTTGTTATATGTTGTTGTTAACAAAAGTTAACGGAAAAGCCTTAATTGATTAAATTAGAAACTTAGAGAATTGAAATGAATTCTGAAGAATCTTAGAGAGTAAATTTTGCATTTTAACCAAGAACTTTATATGTTCTTAAAAGATTGTAGATATTTAAACCCCGGCCACAATTGAAGGCAGTGTGCTATTAGGCAAGAAGGCCTTTGGAGATATACAGTGTCATATTATATTCCTACTTCCAAGCTTCAAACCCCACCCAGCCCCCCCCCCCCCCCCCAACAACAAAAAAAAAAGTTAATACAAAATGAAAATTTGAGCTTTTATGTGAAATAGACTGCATGATGTATTAATTGTTTCTTTTCAATCAAATATCTTATTTACAAAAAAAAATTAAAAAAAAAAAATAGACGTAGAATATTAATACAAAATTTTGTGAGCTACTTTTTTTTTTTTTTTTGGGAGAAAATTTTGTCAACTACTTTTGTGATGAGGATTTATGACTAGGATTTATGGTACAAATTTACAATATATATACAAATATAATGTGTTACACTTGACGTAACTTTTTAATTGGATGTGAATTTTAACAAATTTACCCGTTGGATTATATTATCTTCGTATATTCTCTATACTTGCAAAATTTCAAAATGAGATGAAATCAATAACTATGTCATCAAGAGAATAAAAAGAATTGCAAAATTTCTTCTTCTTATTTATATTCAATTAGGAGAACTTAATGTTTTAAAGTTCCATCCACTGACTTCATAAATGAAGTAATTAACCAATTACACAACTAAACAACATTTGCAAAACAAAAGGACCTGTGTTGCAACACTCTGAACATAAGCACAAACACAAAGAAANTTTTGGAAATAAAGTAGGGACATAATAGGACTATTAGTAAATTAATGACTTTTAATTTTAGAAACTAGACAATATTTTGAGATATCCCAAAATAAAATAAAGGACAAACAAACTGGGACAAAGGGAATATATATATATATATATATACAATAAAATCATCACATGTGCTTTGCGCGTGTAATAATGCTCTTTTTTATGTATTTGTTTTTTTGGTTTAGTATTCTAATATTTAAAAGTGATATATAAATAACCTTTTGTATATATATATATATATTTTGAAAGAGATAAGGTAACTTGGAATAATGTTTAAATGTGAGATATAGATAGTGTCCTAAGTTTTAGGCTGAATGAAGAAGATAAAGGAAAAAATCTATAACTTAAGAACAATAAATTACTCTTTTAACCGGTTTGTGTTTTTTAATTTAAAATTATTTAACTAAAAGATAAGGGTATTTTAGATAGTTTAAGAATTTGTGTGAGGGTATATTAGTACGCAAAATGTTGAAAACCAAACAAGAAATCTTGTTATTAATAATGTGTGTGTGTATATATATATATATGTGACTTTTTTTAATTTCCCAACTACTCTTTCAAAAGATTTTTTTTTTTTTTTTTTTTTTTAATATGAGATAGAAATTCAACTCTAACCTTATGTAAGTGTATATGTGTGTGAATCTCCGTCCTGAAGACTTAAACCTAACCATTGCCCCTCACACCCTATAAGTACTTATACTTGTGGGATAACCATTATATCAAGGGTATGCAGTAGTACTCTTTCAAAAGATTTAAGTATTAAAACAACGATGATTTCTTGAACCCTTCGAGCTAGCATGATATTGAAGTGGGCATAACGAATGAAAAGAATACGATCATATTATTAAGACGAGGATTGTAGTTTTTTTGTGGTGTATTTTTCTTTCTTTTTATTTTTTTTTTTTTTTTTTATTTAGAGAATGTATTTATCTTAGTCTTCCAATCCTGTTATAGATTATTACTTATTACCAATTGGGAAATTAGTGGAGGGCTTATCTCAACCATCTAAAACCATAAACATTTGGCAAATATACAAAGTACATCTTTTAACTCTGTTGAGATGTCATTTTTGTTACATAACTTTTTTTTTTTGGAGAGAGAGAGAGAGAATTCACCTCATAAGTTTTTTTTTTTTTGTAATTTTCATCTCTAAATTTCACATTTGTTGCTAATGTTAATTGTTCTATCCTCAATTAAAAGTTGTGCCAGCTAATTGAGTTACAATAGTTACTTTAGTTTATTTGATTGGAATATATGTGTTTTGGCAGATCTGTGTACTGCCTTGTGCCATCAGGAAAGAATTTCGTAATAATTTTTTCTTTGATTGAGATAATTTTGTAATAATTTTATGTCTTTCTTCCTTTTCTGGTTGGATTTATTTAGAATTTATTGGTATTGTTCAATTTGGTTGATGAGAAAACGAAAGAAAAAGGGATTGATTTTATCATATTTTACTATATTTATTTTGTGCATTTCTGTCCTGGTAGATTTTCCAAAGCTTGATTTAATTTATTTTAATTGTGTGTGTGTGTGTGTGTTTTAATTTTATTTTATAATTAAAATAAATTTTAATAGCTTTTGGAAATAAAAATCATTTTTAATGGGCAACGGTGGTTTGTGACAAAAAGACCAAGGGTGACAAAAAATTTGAACAGCATATACTAAAATGAAAAATAGGCTTTCTCAAAAATAAATAAAAAATTAAGGGGAAATAATGAAAATTCACAAACCTTAAAGAGTATATATATTTTTTTTTAAATAACGTTTTTTTACACTAGTTTTTGGTGGGTTTTATAGTGTATTTTTGTGTTAGAACCTCATTTCATCTTCGCTGTGTGTGTATTTGTTTTTTTAAAAAAAGGTAATTGTTTCGTATTACTTAAGAGAGTGTGTTTTATGTGGTATAAATTGTCTCACCCTCCTTAAAAATTATACAAAGACGTTATTATGTCCCTACTTTATTTCCAAAATCATTTGAAAAGAAAACCAACAAATATTTAAAAAATCAAACTAATTGGGCACCTTTTTAGTTGATTAATTAAGAATAACTCTTTTTTTTATAAAAAAAACTGATCTAAAACTCAATCTTACACGCCATTCTCTCTCTCTCTCTCTCTTGATGGGCTCTTACGCTCCATTCTCTCCAAGTTAATGAAACCCCAGGAAAAAATAAAATAAAATAAAATAAAATCTGAACAATCCACTCATCTTACTTTGTTTGGAAAGACAATAATTGAAGAGAGGAATACTCAAGATCTATTTATGTATGAGAATTTTATAGGTAATGAAATATTGCATAAAAATTTCACTTAGGAGTAATTCTTTTTTGCCACCACCATTAAAAAAAATTTCAGGTTTGAATTGGCGCCAATAAATTTTTTGACTTGGAGCAGATTGAATTTGCATTTTAGAAGTGGGTTTTTAAATTTTGATTAAAAAGATAAACTAGAATTTGTATTTGAAGTAATCCAAAATTGCTTGGAGCCAATAGCCAATAGTTTTTGTAGTGTGGTAGTTGTAGATTTTTCAAATTTGATTAAGAGGATAAGTTACAATTTGTGTTATGCAATTCAAAAAATGCTAATACTAGTAAGGAGTAGATTCTATGCTTCTAATTTCAGATTTAATATTCTAATTTTTTAATAAATTTATTTAAGGGTAATTTTAAAAACTTATACATTTTTTGTAAGACAAATAAGACAATAAATGATGTTCCTTTAAAAAGTTTGATTTTTGAAATAGAACAAACAAATTGGAACGGAAGGATATATATATATATATATATGCCATCAAAGAGTTCCAACTTAAAGTTTAGGCAAAAAGAAATCACAATAATGTTGTGCTTTTATAAATATTGAAATGAAATAAATAAGAAAGGAAACAATAGGAGGAAAACATACCGAGTGCCTTGTTTAGGTTGCTAACAGGAGCTCGATCTCAACGCATTTTCAAAACATGTGGCACCATTGCACACCCTTGATACAATGATCACTTCACAAGTATAAGTGTTTATGAGGTGTGGGGGGTAAGGCTCGGGATTCAAGTCTTCAAAAGGAAATTTCACACACACATACACTTCGATTATATTAGAGTATAATTTCTATCATGTATAATAATAAAAAAAAAAAAACATGTGGCTGTGTTTATTCTTTTTGAAAGTAACGTGTGGTTGTGGTAAAAGTTAAACTAAGGCATTGAATTCTACTCAGAATTCACGCGAGTTTGGTGGGGTCTTGGACGGTTTGACCCTTTTACAATTGTTCCAAATTTTTTATTTGTATTTTTTGATATAATGATTAAATAATTTAGACTTATATGTAATGGATTGGGCCATTGTAGAAGGATAAAACTAATGATGAATTGGGCTAAATATACTTAAAACATAGGATTTAAACTGCTATGGAATATATATATATATATATGCATATATAGCGGTAATTCCGAAACGGTATATCAATATTAGTTGATATCAAAATATATTGTTCCATTGACTAACCCGAAATGGCTTTCGGTACGAAATTGACTCCCTTGGTTTGTCCTCCCTCCCTGTAAGAAATGATTTTTATTGACTTAAAAAAAAAAATATCTTCTTACCTTTGAAGGGAATCTATTTGATTTTTTTTAAAGAAAACCTAAATGTTATGGGTCTTCTATATAAAATAAAAATACTAAAAAGTGAAAAGTAATATACCAATGGTTTTTCAATTTTTATTCTATTTCAAAACTCTTTCCATAATAATGCATTTTTTTATGGTTTAGGTGCTTTATTTGTTTTTATTTTTTTATTTTTTTATTTTTTTATTTCTTGTTGCTATATTTGGCACAATAATACCACTTATCATAATGATTTTTACGGGCCCGCTGGGAAATCTTCTTAAGCTCAAGCAGTTACTTTTATGGTTAGAGACCAAGGCCTTAGGGCTAACATGGTATCCGCTCGATGACCTACAAGTTTAGGTAAATAGCTAATACATTTGCCCAATGGAGAAGTAATTGTTAGGGGAGAAACTATGTGTCCTGAAGGGTCCCAATGGGTTGGAAAAATGCTCCAAAGAATATATTTTTTACTACTTTCCCACGTTTTCTCACCACCCAAATAGTTATTAATGAACAAAAATCTTACTTTTCAACTCATAAAATCCGAAAAAAAAAAGATGGAGACAGAGACATTGAGATCGGTGGTTGTGGGCGATAGATATTGGACAACATAGACGTGGTTTTGGGTGATTGATGGTCACGTAATGGATGGAGAGAGACAGAGATTGGTGGTTGTAGGTGATCAGTGGTTGCAAAATTGCAACGAAGATTGTAAGTGTTGGAGGCTGCGAAACTTAGATTGATATAGCTAGGACAAAGCAATAAAGATGGTGACAAGGACAAGGTAGCAAAGACGAGGATGAGGTGTGGAGTTTAGGGTGGGGGCGGTGTTTAGGTGGTCAATGATAGTGGCTAGGAGGGTTACGATGGTCTAAGCAATCCATGTGTGGGTCATGGTGATTAATTGGGTCAGGTGGTGGGTATGGCGGGTGATTGGGTGCAGTGGTTATGTTGATCAAATGTGAACACACATTTTCAGGTATAAAACGTTACAACTAAAAGTAGAGACACAAAATATTTACCCCAAACAATCTTTATTTTACCATCAATCTGAAATTATTTTCAAGTTGACTAGCAATTTCAGTCACCTAAAGAATTTGCAAATGCAAAAAATATAATAATGGCTAAAATATTATTTTCATCTGTAAAATTTACTTTAAAATTTTGCAAAAAGTTTGTTTTTTGTCTCTAAACTTTATAAAACATTTTTCATCCCTAAAATTTTGAAAATATTTTAGTTTATATCCTTCAGTTAACTTTCATTAAATTTTATATTGGGTATCCTAACAAAATGCTAAGATGCTATATATTTAATGTGCAATTGTGTAATGGTCCAAAAATAAAATACGGAAAATATAATAATGGCTAAAACACGTGATAAGTCACTCAAAAAGTAATGTGTCAAACCGCTAACACAAACCATCTCACCTTCTCCTTAATCGTACCCAAACAATCCCATAGGCACAACGGGGTTAGGCCCAATTTACTTTACATGTCCTGCATACATATAACTTATGCTTTTAAGGTTGTTAGGTTCTAAATATTTAGATATAAATGTTTAAGTTCTAAATGAGTTGTTTGTTGGCAAACCGTGTACATAAACATTACGCATGATTTGTTGAAAGAAAAGAATAAAGAAGGTATCCATATGCAAGATAGAAGAAGAATCAATGTCTATTTTGATTGGAGAGAGGCAAGAATCAAAGACAGGTATCTTCATTCGTGATTCACAAAAAAAATCATGGTAAGAAAATGTTGGTGAAAATAGTCAAATACCACGTTTTAAGGAACTTTGTGGCAATCTATCACTGTTTCGAAAATATTTAGCAACCTACCATTTTTTCAGTACTCAAAAGCTTCCTAAAATTGAGTTTTGAACAGTACTCAAGTTCTCTGAACTTGAGTTCCTACTGAGCTTGCCAACGTGGCAGTGACTCAGCTAGAATTTTGCACATTAAAAATGCCACCTGGAACTCCATGTCCTTAAGCTCAAGTTCTTTGTTGATTAAACTCGAGTTTCTAGGACTCAAGTACTGTGTTATTTTACATAAACAGTACCCAAGCTCTGTAAATTCGAGTCTGGCTTGGGTACCATGCTATTTTAGTCCACCATACCCGAGTTCTATGAACTCGAGTACTATGAACTTGAGACAGACTAAGTCACTTGCGTTTCAGGTGAGATCGAGGAAGAGACTAAGGGTGAGTTTGGTTCAGCTTTTTGAAACTGGGCTTTTTGAAAAAGTGGAGTTTTTAAAAAGTGCAGTATGAAAAAGTAATTTTTAAAAAAGCTGAGTGTTTGGTAAAGGCTAAAAAGTGATTTTTGAAAATACTAAGTGTTTGGCTAGCACTTATAAAAGTGGCAGTTTGAGCGATAAATTACCAAAAAGGACAATGTATATATAAGGGAGTTTATTTCATACTTAAATCAATATTGTAAAAAAAAATTTCTCACAAATATTAGCTAATAATAACCTTCCCTTAAGATTTATTGTGAAAATATTGTGATAATTTATACTGATTTTAATTTGAACGTACTATTACAATTATTTTTTTCTCTTTCTAAACAAATTATTTTTTTCTCATTAATATTAACTAATAATAACCTACCACTTATGATTTATTGTGAAAATATTGTGACAGTATTTCTCAATTTTAATTTCTTATACTTTATTTTATGTTTCCCTTATTTTATTTTATTTTATTTTTATCCATATTTCCTTCTTTTTTGTATCCATATTTCCTTCTTTTTTTCCTTCTTTTTTTTCCCCTCTGTTTTTCTCCTTCACACACATATCCTTACTTTTTATTCTTTATTTCCTTCTTTCCTCTTTTTCCCTGCCACTTCCTCCACACACGTGCCCTTACTTTTTTTCTTTTTTTTTCCTTCTTTCGTCTTTTTCCCTACCACTTCACACTCCAAAACTTTCAACATAGTCTCCGCCCCTCTCTCATCCCTCAAAGTCTCTGCATCTCTCTTTTTTTTTTTCTTTTTTTCTTTTTTTGACAGTTCGAAAGCTACAAGGAAGAGAGAAGATGATGATGATGATGATGATGAAGAAGATGAAGATGATTGAAACATAAGGAAATTCCTCATCTCTCTCCTTAATTCTTAGATCCCTTAAGTCTCTACCACCATTGGGTTTATATTTGATTTTGATTTTGGGTTTGGGTTATGGGTTTTCAGTTAATGGTTTAATTTTGAGTTGATTTTCTGTGGATTTTGGATTTGATTTTGAGTTGGGCTTCGGATGGGTTTTCCAATGGGGTTTGAGTTGATTTTAAGTTGTTTTGTGTTGATTTTGAGTTATTTTTGGTTTGATTTTGTTGATTTTGTGTTTGAATTATCAAATGTTGAAATGGGTTGTGGTGGTAGACCGGTGATAGTTGGGTGGTGCTGTGTTTGTATTTGGTTGATACTTTCTTGACCGGTGTTGGTCTATAACAGAGGAGCAAGAATATGAGGGAGAAAAGAAAAGGGCAAAGTTGGAGTTTTAAGTAAAAGTGAGGGCAATTTTGTAACTGAACCAATAACCCAACGGACAGTAGATTCAACGCGCACGGACTTTTTCCAAAATGGACCTTTAAGCTCCTTTTATGGCTTGCGCATTCTCTTCACAAACCCAAAACGCAACTTTTTCCAAAAAGTTGCGTTTTATACTAACCAAATGGGCTTTGAACATTTGCTTTTTTCAAAACGGGCTTTTTGGGCTGGAAAAATTGAAACAAACTGGCACTAAGCTGCAAAAGATTACATTAAGAAAGTACTCAAGTTCCCAAAAATTGAGTATTGTAACAAGATACTAATTGTACTCGAGTTCTATGAACTCGAGTATGATGAGTAAAGTAACCAAGCCGGACTCGAGTTCTATGAACATGAGTATGGTAGACTAATGTACCTCAGCCAAACTCGAGTTTACGGAGCTCAAGTACTATGTATGTAAAATAACACAGTACTTGAGTTCTATAAACTCGAGTTTAATCAACAAAGAACTCAAGCTTATTACCATTGAGTTCCATGTGGCATTTTTAATGTGCAAAATTCTAGCTCAGTCACTGCCGTGTTGGCAAACTTAGTAGGAATTCGAGTACTATTCAAAACTCGATTTCAAGAAGCTTGAGTATTGAAACAGTAGTAAATTGCTAAATATTTTTGAAACAGTGGTAGTTTGCCACAAAGTTTCTAAAAAAGTGGTATTTAGCTATTTTCACAAGAAAATGTCTCATTGAAGTTTATCGAACTTCAACATTACAAGCACTTTATGCATCGTGTGATTTGTTGAAAGAAAAATCAAAGAAAGGTATAATCTTTTGGGGTTTGCAAAAAAAAAAAAAAAAAAAAAAATTATGATAACACGAAATACATCAACGAATTCATATGCTTTCTTCTTATCATGCTATTCATACCCTCTGACCTATTAATTGATGTTGGAGATGATCCAATACAAAGCATTGTGACTGCAACATATCCAAATCTTCACAGCAACTATGCAGATGGAAAATACTTGGAAGAGCGATCTATTCTAGCTCCAACAAATGATGTAGTCAATGAAATAAATGACTATATCATAGACTTGCTTGCTTCAAATGAGGAGACATATCTCAGTGCAGATTCAATTTGCAAGGCTTCAAGATACATTCAGAATGAAGATGTACTTTACCCAGTTGAATTCTTAAACTCCTTGAAATTTCCCGGCATACCAAATCACAGACTATGTCTTAAAGTTGGTCTTCCAGTAATGTTGCTCCGAAATATTAATCAATCAGCTGGCCTATGCAATGGGACTCAATTAGTAGTTACTCAATTATCCAAATGGGTGATCAAAGCTAAAGTTATAACTGGATCACATGTGGGAAACAAAGTCTTCATCCCAAGAATAGTACTCTCTCCATCAGACACAAAATGGCCATTTGTTTTAAAGAGAAGACAATTCCCAATTTCTATTTGCTTTGTCATGACTATAAACAAGAGCCAAAGGCAATCACTAAAACATGTTGGACTTTTCCTGCCTAAACCAGTTTTCAGTCATGGGCAATTATATGTTGTTGTTTCTAGAGTTACTACTAGGAATGGTCTTAAACTCTTGATAATTGGTGATGATGGCAAAACCTCTTCAACGACTAAAAATATAGTCTATAAAGAGGTCTTTAGAAATATACATATAAATATGTGAAACTTCATTGAAGAAATTCATCATTCATTGCTAAGTTTCTAACTGCATTTAATTATTACTTTATACTTTTTGTAAAACAAAAATATCATTTTCCAAGCTTCTTTAAAAAACAAACATTTAAATTTGATAATGCAAAACGTAGTCAATTCTGCATTTTACCAAAATAAATTATTTCATTGATGATTATTATAATTTTCCTTACTTATATATATATTTTTTATGACAACTTCTCTATTCAACTATGGAAATAGCTGCAAAACTACTGATAATAAGTCAAAATGGCAATGTGTTGGACTCCTTTGAGCAAGATTTCAACGGATAGAGACAATTGGACAATCAAGGTCAGAGTACTTCATATGTGGGATGCAATCAACACAAAGAACAATGAGTTCATAAGCCTTGATATGATTTTTATTGATGAAGAGGTAAGTATAGAACTCATATTTATGTTGTGCTGATTCAATTTATTATGCAGATTCAATTCTTTTAAAAATAATTATTTTACCAACTCATCAATATTTATATTGTGCTTATTCAATTTATTATGCAAATTCAATTCTTTTAAAAATAATTATTTTATCAACTCATCATATTATTCAACATCCATTGCTATTATACATATTCACAAGAAGAATAATGGAAGATACTGATATTTCTCATTATTCTAGGGCTCAACAATACATGCAATTGTTCGAAAAAATCAAGCACGAACTTTTAGACCACAATTGCTTGAAGGCCGTGTTTATACCATCAAGAATTTTAGGGTGGAGAGTACTAAAGGCGAGTTTCGACCCGTGCACAATGATATCAGAATTTGGTTCATGACCATTACTACAATCATGGAGTCCAACAAAGATATGAACTCAATCCAAAAATACTGCTTTGAGTTTGCTGACTATGACCAAATACAGAACCAATGTTACAACTACACATATTTAATAGGTAAATACAAATCTGCAACTATTTCACAATTCGTCTAATATAGTTGTATCCTAAATTAATGATTCAAAATAACCTAACTAGATAATTGCATATAAATAGATGTTGTTGGAAAGTTGGTAGCAATTGGAAATGTTGAAGAGCCTCAAGTTAATGGCGCACCAAGAAAATTGCGCAATCTGCAATTGCTTTTGAAAGAGTAAGACAAATTTTTTGATGTGATATTGATGTCATTATATGTTTATATACAATAATCAATTATAAATAATAAAAAATTACTAATAACAAAAAAACCCTCAATGATTTTAACTATACCAGGGGAAAAGAAATTGGGCTTTCACTATGGGGAACAAGTGTCTGGCAAATCGATGAAGATGTATATAAGAACAATCCAGGACCTTTTGTCTTAATTGCAACTTCGACTATTATTGTCAAATCATTTGGAGGTAAGTATAACTAAATAACGTTACCAACTATCAATTTTAATATGCTTAGTACTACTATCAAGTTAATAAGTATATTGGTTACTAATCTTAGGCCATAAATTTTACAATGAGAAATGTAATCACTAATTATAAATTTTTTATACTCCAACTTATTCATTTTCAAAACAATCTAATGATACTTTTAGAGAATTTCATTCCCATTAAAACACGTCTTCCTTTATCTCAATTTCAATTCAATACGATTTTGTTTATTATAATGTATTATGCAATTTTTGTAGGCAAATTCTCTTTGTCATCAACCAGTGCAACAAAAGTATATCTAAATCTTGAGATTCCCGAGGTTGCTAAAATAATTGACAGGTGCATATTTTAAAAATTATTGATAACAAAAAAAAAAAATGATAAATAGCATTTTTTATCTCACAAAATACCATTTACATTCTTTTTTCCTTTTTAAAAATTCAATGATACGAATGGTAACAAACATGATTTTATACAAGAAATACCAAAAATACATGCAAAACAGTTTTCAGAAAAGGCTTTTTCTTCAAACAATATGAAGACAATATCAGAGCTCAAATGCATTGAATGGGATCCTACGAAACAAGTTTGTTAATCATTTCAAAGTAGACTCATCATTTACACGAAAATATAATAATACATCATTTACTTAAAAAAATAAAATAAAAACATATTAACTTCAAAATTCATTGCAGGATGTTAACTGCTATTGTGTTGCAACAATAAACAACATTGATACAACAATGGGTTGGTATTATATTTCATGCGTGTTATGTGGAAAGAAGGTCAAACCACAATCAAAATCGCTTTGGTGCGCAAAATGTGAAACAAAAACAAATCTGCCCATCCCAAGGTTAGAGGCACACACATTAACTACAAAGTTTGAAAATTCTTTTTATAAACACATTCATCTTACTATAATTACTATACAATTGCAAAATACTTCAGATACAGGATTCAAATTGAAGTTTTTGATTCAACTGACAAGACAACTTTTGTCATATTTGATCAAGATGCTGAGAAAATCCTAAATAAATCTGCAAAAGATCTTGCTAAAAAACAAACCGAGGTACAACTTATTTAAATTAATAAATTTATTGTAAAACTATAGATTATAATATAAATTAAATTTCTTAATATGCAGATTGATATTGAAGAAGAAATCTCACGTGATCTTAAGAAAATTTTAGGAAGACAATACATTTTTCTACTTCGCTTGAATGAATTCAATCTGAAGGATGGTTTTGAAAATTACACAGTTGCTAAGATTTTTGATGCACCTTCAAATGAGAAAAAGGTGTGGAACAAAAAAAATAAAAATAATGCCTGTATGCTATATTATTTCTTTCTCTATGCTATACTGATGTAAATAACGTGCTTAAATTTAATATAAATGCAGATACCTATGCAAAATCTTAGCGACAACAAACCTGCTAGCACAAACTTCATAAGATCTACCCAAGAATCTTCCAGTGCCATTTCATCAATGATCAACACAAATGATGCAACAAAAGGAACAAATGATGGAACAAAAGGAGAAAATGATAAAACTCAGAAATTGAACAAATAAGGATAGACCAAGCTTCAAACATTGAAGATGAAGAAACAAATGATGATAACATACCCCTCAACATGCTTTACAAGTGTCGACATACTTCAAAAAACAAAGCATTCAAGAAAAAAGAAAAACAAAATTTCGCAATGAAGCTCTTTATTACATCACAAAATAAATATCAATAATATGGAATGTTACCATGCTTTTATCAACTTTTATTATACAATATTACTCTAAAGTTGATTCTTTTTTGCTGATTATTTCAACAAAATAATTATAATGAATATGTGTTTGCAATTTATAATTGTTACTTCTTATGATTAACTCAGTACTAACAAAGTTTTATAACAAATATGTTATAATATATGTACAATATTCTTCATAAAAAATTGCATTAACTATTATAATATTATACGTGTATCGCACGGGCAACTTACTAGTAATTTAATAAAAATTTAGCCCTGTAATCATGAGAAGTGGGCCTTTTCTCCTCAGAAGAATTTTTTTTTTTTTTTTTTTGGGTGAGGACACAGACTTAGGCCTTGGGCCGGCCCAGTTTTTAATACAAATGGATTATTTATATTGTCAATGAATTACAAATAATAATTCGATATCATGGTTTACTATTATCTGGCTTGTCAAGGCAACCATTTTTCCTCTCTTTCATTATCTCAAATAATTATTCCAAGACTAGCATCATCAATTCCACGAAAGAGGACCCCGTTAAATTGGAGCATTTAAATCTTTGTTTTAGATGCCACTTTACACAAAAGAATATTGGAATCATTTGAAAATTCCTACCGACATTAAGAGTTCCTTTGGCTGGATTTCAAAAGTCATGAGCAGAGCGTTGGATTCCATATGAAATGAAAGCAAGAGTCATGAGCAGAGCCCCACCCAATGAATAAAGCAAAACCAATTATGCAGTCAATCTTGGCGTGCTTCGTTTTGTATCATTTCAAAAGTATATTGGAATCGTTTGAAAATTCCTACCGACATTAAATTTGAGTTCCTTTGGCTGGATTTCAAAAGTCATGAGCAGAGCGTTGGATTCCATATGAAATGGAAGCAAAAGTCATGAGCAGAGCCCCACCCAATGAATAAAGCAAAACCAATTATGTAGTCAATCTTGGCATGCTTCGTTTTGTATCTTTCACACTTTGTATCATTTCTTCCTACTAGCTTTTTGAACCTGACTTTTGAAACCACGTGAAGTAAAATTGATTTAGATCGTGCAAATCTTAAGGATTGTTTGGTTTAGATTTAAAAAAAAAATGCTATATTTTGTTTTCATTATTAGTTTTTAGCGAGATTCAGCACTAAAAAAACTAGTTCATTTGGTAGCATTATTAGTTTATTTTTATATTACTACTACGCGTCGAATTTATTGTTAGATGCTACTGGATATTATCAATTGTGTGTCCCAATCAAGCAGAAGCATCTGAGGGTTTAGTTTTCTTATTCGTAATGGACTTGGGTGCATTGTGCTAATGTTTATTTAATTTTTATATTGGAGTTTATTTAGTTCTTGCTTAGGCTGCTTTTGTTTCGGCAGTAAAAGAAATCTGGAAAATATTTTACACCACGGGGCGTGTTTGGGAAAGGCCGGAAAATTTAGTCAAACGGAAAATGATTTCCGTTGACTGTAAAATATCAAGCATTTTGATGTAAAATCAATTCCACTTCTATTCTACCTTCAAACTAATTACACCCATTTTCAGCCTACCTGAACCGAGAGAGAGAGAGAGAGAGAGAGAGAGAGAGAGAGAGAGAGAGAGAGAGAGAGAGAGAGAGCCACACCCTAGCATTGGCACTGACGAGATCCACCTGAAGCACATCCTCGCCGAACTCACACCCATAGAAAGAAGACCCATCCCACTCCGCTGACCCATTCCTTATCGTCATCGACCCAGTGAACGACCCACCCCTAAGCCAATCGGACCGCCATGAGCAACCCACCCCTGAGCCAATTTGTCCACCGTGTGAGCAACCCACTCCTAGATCGGACCACCTAGTGAGTGACCCACTCCTAGATCGAGCCGCCACCTTTAGATCGACCCACCGTGTGAGCAACCCACGGACCGATCTCTCTCTCTCTCTCACTGAAGTCCCTCTCTCACGATTGGTCTTGGGATATTGATTTTTTTTGTTTTGATTTTTGTTTCTTTGATTGTTTGTATATTTTGATTCTTTGTAATAATATTTGTTTGGATCTAAGAGTATTTTCAGGAACACAACCAAGCATTAGAAAATATTTTCCAAAGCATTTTTTGAAATGCAACCAAACACTTGAAAATATTTTTATTTCCCGAAAATATTTTTCTTTGCATTTATTTTACACTCGGAATTCAATTTACATTGAATCAAACACAGCCTTAGTCTCTAAGAAATTCAATAAGACAACCTAAAATCTTATCATTTCGATCTGTATTTTCTTGGCAATCAAACATGTCCTGAATTTGGCCCTTGGACTTTTACTTTTTTGGTAAAAGGGTTCTTGTTTAGTCTCACTAATTTAATATTTCAGCAAAAATTTATTTAAACTTAACCAAAACAAGCGTGCATCAGTTTTACAAAATTAACTAAAGTTTTTAAAGATGATAGATTCATCTCTACATGTAATGAGTCTCTATCCTTACTACATTAAATTTCAATGTTAATAAAGTATTAAGCTTGATATATGTGTATGAATATAACAAATAACTAAACTAGCAAAAATAAAGTTTTTTGTATTAGTATAGCTAAATATTTAAGTAGACTATAACGTGAATGCTCTTATTTATATGATTTCTTTCTATCAATAAAGCCGTAGAGCTTGGCACTCTTCATTCTTTGTGTAACTTTATTCTTAATATCATCTTTGCAACCGCGAAGAATACACAGCCAGACCACCATTTGAGAAAGCAAAAGAAGAAATCAAAACAATAAGAAACACTTAACTAGAGTTCTTGAACTTTCACATAACAACTAATTGCATACTTGTTGTCCACTATCTAGCTAGTGGCGATAATTGAGGTATGAAACTTTATATTTCTAGCTTTTGAAATTATCTGGAGCGTTCTTAGGACAGTGAAAGGTCTATGATGCTAGAATATTTTAGAATATTTTGCAAAAAAAATAAATTTTAGAAATCGACCTACTTTTGTTAGGCTATTATTTCATTGGATGTATTGGGATCCAAATAGGCCTACTTTGCTCTTTGATTTTATTGAGAACTTGGCTATGTAATTTGTCTAAATAAAAGAGAGATGCTACGTCTACAATAATTTTACAATATTTTTACAACAAATCATAGGTGGTTAGTTGTTATTAGTTTAAATTTAAAACTAACACTAAGACTACTTTTTTGCCCCCAACAATAACAACTAGTAACAACCTGCCACTTAAGATTTATTGTAGAAATGTTGTAAAAATGTTGTAGACATATCATTTCTCTATTATATATAAATAATAATAATAACAGATCTGACATGGCCGCAGTTTTCTTTTCCCTTTAACTTCGGAAAAACCTTACAAGCATAATATTTGGTAGATTATAACTTTTGTTTACTTCATAAATTTTCATTTTTTTTTCTTCAATAATTTGATAGTTATATTGAGGAGGTGAAATTTGAACCTCTTATGAAAAGTTTAAATGAATTGTAGGGTTTAAGTGGATTGAAAACACTTTTAAATGAACTTAAAGTAGTTTCAATTGACAAAGAAGTGGTTTAAATTATTAAAAAAAATGACATAAAATTAGATTTAGGAAAGTTTTGATACCACTTTTATTGAAAATGAAAAAAGTTGTCAAAATATTAATTACTTTTTTTTCATTTCTCATAAAAACTTTCTTTAAATGGATTATTAACTAGTACCCTAAGGGCACTTGTTAGCATTTCCCTTTTTTAAAAGAATCAATGAAGATATATTATTACTCAAACCATGGATAAATCAAGAAGCCATAATAAACTCTACTAGAGCAGGTAATGAAGCATTCCATGTTTTCATCCCCTCTATAAATCTTTAGCTAATCTTACCAGTACATATGCCGTGCTATTATCTCTTCTTTTAATGTATATCAAGTTGTATATATAGCCTTAACATCAACTTGTGCCTCGAGTCGAGTTAAGTCGAATATTTGAAGTTCAAATTTTTTTCATTATTTAATTTTATTTGAAACATAATCCAAGCTAGTACTTTATCACTAAACAAGACTATATATTCAAGTTTGGTTCACTTGCTTATTGAACAAGCTTGAACTTCACGACTTATTTAATTGACTTATTATTTTTTAATATATAATAAAACCATGATTAAAAATTATTTAATTATTCACAAATTTATAAATTTTTACTACGAATAGATTGCTTATATTATTAATAAATTACAAATAATAATTTGATATCATGGTCTTGACAAGCTTGTCAAGGCAACCATTTTTTCTTCCTTTTATTAGAGCATCCACATCCCAATCCTATATCTCATCTTATTTTACCATCTCAAAAATCTACTTTTTCAATTATACCATACTATTTACAATATCCCCAACATCCCAAAACTCTATTTTCCTATTCTACTTATTAAAATAATATATCTACGTAATAAAATATATATTTTCTTTTTTTTCTTTTTTCCAAGTCATGGGTGTCCATGACTCCATGAGGCTCCAATCTGAGTTCCATTTTCCCACAAAAGTATTTCCTAGAAGCATGATACCCTCTCTCTCTCTCTCTCTCTCTCTCTCTCTCTCTCTCTCTCTCTCTCTCTCTCTCTCTCTCTCTCTCTCTCTCTCTCTCTCTCTCTCTCTCCGTATAGAAATGCTGCAGTTTTCATATATGAATTATATTGGAAAAGGCATATTCAACTATTTTCTTACATATAAAAATGAGATTGCACTTTTTTAGATTTTCTTCATTGTCCAATTCAATGAACACTACTAAAGCACACATAAAAAACTACCAATCTAGAAATGCAGCCCATTCCACAAACCTCATCTGTTCAACATCCTCCTCTGTTGCAATAAAACAAACAAAACAGGTGCAACTAAAAACAACTAAAACAAGTAACAAGAAGCATTACCCTTCAAAATAGGGACAACCAAGTCAGGAAATTCACTCATGAAATCCCTCCAAGTCCCAACTCAACTAATCGCAAATTGCTATCTTTTTCAAGTCTTATCCAATTCAATGAACACTACCATAAGTAAGTGTAAAACCACAACACAAGTCTATAAAATGCACTATCATTGCACAAGCTCCTCTTTGTCTATCACATTCTTTGTGGCATTACAACAAACACAAGGAGTGCAACCAAAAAAAAAAAAAACCACTAAATTTGCGAAATTCATTCATGAACATCAATCACATTTCACTGTACCACCAAAACCCAACTACAAACTAAACCCAAAAACACAAATTAACCAGTAGAAACCCCAAAATCAAAATCAAATTCAAATTACACAATAGCAATCTTAGCTCCAGCTTCCTCGAGCTGCTTCTTGGCCTCCTCAGCCTCATCTTTAGAAACCCCTTCCTTAAACTTCTTTGGCAACCCTTCAATCAACTCCTTAGCCTCCTTCAAGGCCAAGCTCGTCAACGCCCTCACCGCCTTAATCACCGAAATCCTCGAACTGCTGGGGACATCCTCGATAACCACGTCGAACTCGGTCTTCTCTTCAACAGCGACGGGTCCCGCGTCAGCTCCAGCGACGGCTACTGGGGCGAAGGAGGCGGCGGAGACGGAAACCCACGACCTCCACGCCTCCACCGTAGCTTTTCTGATCAAGCCTCCACACCGGTGCCTCCATTCCGTTGAAGAAGAGAGAGCAGGAAGAAGAGAAAGCAGACAGAAAGAGAGAGAAGGAAGAGAGAGAAAAGAAAGAGAAAAAAATGAGAGAGGAGTGAGAAATTGCCGGTTAAAATAAGAGTGGAGAGAGAAATGAGAGGATTAAAAAATTATTTTTTTATACCATTTAGCTACAGTATCATCTTACATTTGAGATGGTACTGTAGCTAAATCTCAAACAAAATTTGGGATATGCCATATGGCCTTCCCATTGCTGATTGATTTGTGGCTTCTAATGCTAAATAACCCTTGCATTTGGCATTTCCACTTCCGGATGTTGATGCTCTTATCTCGGATAATTATGCCAAGACTAGCCTCATCAGTTCCACGAAAGAGGACCCATTAAATTGGAGCATTTGAATAATTGAATCTTTATTTTTGGGGTAATTCTACTGTACCCCCTCTAAAAAAGGGGGGGTACCGTACCCACTAATAGGTAACCTGCTATACCAGGTTACTTTTTTCTCACATTTGACGGTTTCATCTTCACATTGTACAGTTCCAACATCACATGTGACAGTTCTTTTGTCACATTTGGTAGTTCCCTTACTTTTTTCTCACATTTGATGGTTCTATCCTCACATTGTGCAATTCCAACTTCACATGTGACAGTTCTTTTGTCACATTCGACGGTTCCCTTATTTTTTTTCTCACATTTGATAGTTCCATCGTCACATTGTCTAGTTCCAACATCACATGTGACAATTCTTTTGTCATATTTAGTGGTTTTCTTACTTTTTTTTCTCACATTTGATTGTTCCATCTTCACGTTGTGCAGTTTCAGCATCACATGTGACAGTTCTTTTCTCACATTTGTTGGTCCCCTTACTTTTTTTCTCACATTTGACGGTTTCATCATCACATTGTACAGCTCCAACATCACATGTGACAGTTCTTTTGTCACATTCTGCGGTTCCCTTATTTTTTTTTATCATATTTGACGGTTTCATCATCACATTGTGCAATTCCAACATCACATGTGACAGTTCTTTTGTCACATTTAGTGATTCTCTTACTTTTTTCTTACATTTGACGATTCTATCTTCACATTGTGCAGTTCCAACATCACATGTGACAATTCTTTTCTTACATTTGGTAGTTCCCTTACTTTTTTTTTTTTCACATTTGACGATTCTATCTTCACATTGTGCAAGTTCCAACATTACATTTGACAATTCTTTTGTCCTATTCGATGGTTCCTTTATTTTTTTTTCTCACATTTGATGATTCTATTATCACATTGTGTAGTTCTAACATCACATTTGAAAGTTCTTTTGTCACATATAATGGTTTTTTTTCTCAAATTTGATGGTTCTATTGTCATATTAAGCAATACCAACATCACATCTACTCTATTTTTGTCATATGTGACAGTTCTTTTGTCACATGTGATAGTTCTTTTGTCACATTAGGTTATTCCCTTACTTTTTTTCTCACAGTTGACAGTTTCATCTTCACATTGTGTAGTTTCAACATCACATGTGACAGTTCTTTTGTCACATTCGGTGGTTTCCTTATTTTTTTCTCACATTTGACAGTTCCATTCTTACATTGTGCAGTTCCAACATTACATATGATAGTTTTTTTCTCACATTTGGTGATTCCCTTATTTTTTTTTCTCACATTTGATGGTTCTATCATTGTGCAGTTCCAACATCACATTTGACAATTCTTTTGTCACATTTGATGGTTCCCTTATTTTTTTTCTCACATTTGACGGTTCCATAATCACATTGTGTAATACCAACATCACATTTGATTGTACATTTCTCACATTCAGTGGTACTTTAATTTTTTCCTCACATTTGACAGTTCCATTAGCACATTGGGCAATACTAACATCACGTTTGGTTTTACTTTAATTTTTTTCTCACATTTGACGGTGCTGTTCTTACATTGTGCAGTATCAACATCACATGTGATTGTACATTTGTCACATTTGGTGGTCCCCTTATTTCTTTCTCACAATTGATGGTTCCATAGTCACATTAGGCAGACCAACATCACATTAGACTGTACATTTCTCACATTCGGTGGTACTTTTATTACATTCAATAGTTCTTTTTCTTTTTTTTCTCTCCAATTACCATAATACCTCTAAAACCAAAAAAATTACCGAAATACTCTTAGAAACTAAAAAAAAAGAAAAAATCACCCTAGAACTTAAAAAAATTACTATAAAACTCAAAAAATGACTAAAATAACAAGAACATATAAAATGACCAAAATAGCCTTAGGACAAAAAAAATTACCACATGACATTGAAACTTAAAAAATGACCGAAATGATCATAAAACCTAAAAAATGACTAAAATAACCACGAAACCTAAAATATGACCAAAATTCCTCCTAAAACCTCTATGTGCAAGACCAAAATGAAAATAAAAATTTTATACAACCACTCTTTTTGCTTGATTTGAAACCCATTGATTTTGAAATTAATGGATTTAAAAAGCCTTGATTTGAAATCCATTGATATTTAAATTCCTTGTTTAGGTCTTTTTATACAATGAAGGATTTGAAATTTCATTGTCTAGATACCTAAATTTGAATTTGGATTTGGATTTAAGATCAATAAAATATTTTTTCCAATTATTATTTTTCTTAAACCTTCTTCATTTTAATTTTAGTAACATTTTTTAATAAATACATGAAGTAATGAAAAAGCCATTGATAATCCAATTGACAAGATGATGACTAAAAATCTATATATCATCATAGCCTACTATTTTTTTTTTTCCCCCAACCATTGACAACTAAAATGTTCTATATTAGCATAAAGAGAGAATCTAAATGCATGAGTTTTTTCTCAACATTTAAAATCTCAAACTAAAAAATTGTTTCAAAGTTCTTAACAACTAGAAAGTCCTATTTCAAGAGAGACAATAAAGTATCCAAAATATGTGTTTTATACACAAAATTCGAAACAAAGAAGCCATTGATAGACCAATCAACAAGATAATGAATAAATATCTTCCATCATAGCCAACTAAAAAAAAAAGTCTTGCCAACTCTTGCCAACTAAAATATTTTAGAGAAAGAGAGAGAGTACCCAAAATACATGGGTTTTTTTAACAACATTCAAAATCTCCAACTAAAAAATTGTTTCAAAGTGGATCTTTTCTACTCTTTTTTCTTTGTCAAGGGTCAATTGCATAACTTATTGATACCAAATGTTGATGTGTTGTTGTGCAATAGGAGAATTCATCACTTTTCTCCTTCTTTAGTCATAACTTCAATTGCATCGTCCATATATTTTGCACCAACTCCAATAGCTCTGTCCATCCCATACAAGATCTCAATGTCCTCCAATTGTTAAAAAAAAAAAAAAAGAAGAAGAAGAAAGCAATGAGTTAACTTAAATAAAATAAATTGGACAACAAAACAAAGGAAAGGGGAAAAAATAAAATAAAAGCAGGACATTATGTGATGATTGTATTAGTGATAGACTTATGTAGAAATGAAAGGCATTATGTATCTACAGAATTTTCTCAAGGCAATCTTTAAACACATGGACAAAACTTGTTATTCCTTGAAAACTGCAATACCATGAAGTAGTCAGCATACAGCCATATAGTTGAGTTAGCCCTGGGAAGTCATTCAATTTGGGCAGATCATAGCGGATACAAAGTCTATAGTTTTTTATTCCAAAATTTTCCATAAGATTATGAGTTACCAAAGATGAAAGATGGCTATTTTTTGTAAAATTAGATCACAATCCATGAAAATATAGTCATAAAGGAAAGAATTGGAGTGTCATTCTTTTATCTGACCATTTAAGACTTTTACTTTAAACCGATAGAGAGAGGGAGAGAGCAAGTAATTGTGGCTGTCAACTAAAGCAAATAGGGAAAGCTTGGGTAGGGAGTTGATCATTGGTTTGTTTTAAAGAAGTTCTCTTTTCTAATGTCATAGGAGTTGAGTGTATTTGCTGTTAATAGAAGTGGGGTCTTACCCTGTCACTGATATTTGTGTGTTTCCAGGGAGCTTTATGTTATTCCTTTGGTTATTGTAAATCTAGTCTCTATAGAGTGCTGTACAGAGAGTGCAGGGTTATTAAAGATCTATGTGGTTTTGTATTTTGTTTTTGTTAATAATATATATCTTACCCATAAAGAAAAAAAGAAAAAGAAAAAGAAAAAAGATGAAGTAAAGAATACTAATGCACTAACAAAACATGTAAATCTGCTTTTACATTACAATGTTTGAAAACTCAACAATACAAATTTAAATAGAAGGAATGTGCAAAGCTAATAATCAACATGTCTACTTGCAAGTTAGCAAAATTAATAGTATTGTTACATGAATGACTCAATGAAATAATCAAGCAGTTTCTGAGCAGAACACAAAGCCAAATGTAAATTTTGTAAGAAAGTGAAAGAGAAGCACTAACTAGTTAAGAACTACTCTTAATTTTCCTGTTAATTTTCTTTCACTCTTAGTTATCTTGCCTAATTAAAATTTAAACACAAATAATCCATTTGAATGCTTAGACCTTAGAATTGTATCTTTCAATTTCTGTAATTTATGTGTGTTTCAACTCTCTGGACTAAGCACTAGACATAACTAGTTGCATTACAAATGTTCTCAACAGCATTTGCCCAGGGTCTTGCTCTCTTTGTTTCATATGAACAAATTTCCAAGAAATAAAAAAAGCATATAATGATATGAAGAAATGAATATGAAAAAACTCGATTTACCTTGTGAAATTCACAAAAAAACCA
Source organism: Quercus suber (assembly GCF_002906115.3). Classification (NCBI taxonomy): domain Eukaryota; kingdom Viridiplantae; phylum Streptophyta; class Magnoliopsida; order Fagales; family Fagaceae; genus Quercus; species Quercus suber. The sequence continues at coordinate 66,642 of NW_027069725.1, read as the reverse complement.
TGTCATTGAGTAAGCTAAGCACCACCATCACAAAAAGCAGTTCACTTTCCCTTATTTAGCCATCTAGAAATGCCACTAATAGATTCAACATTGTCAATATGAAAATTACGGGATGTATCAAAACATTTTGTTATTTTGATATGCAATCTCTTTAATCTCTTTTTTTTTTTTTTTTTTTTTTTTTTTTTTACCGGCTATTTTCTTTTTCAACATACTCAAGGAATCAACCAAACCGACCGACTCTCTACATCTATAAATAATAGTGTTGAGTAATTAAAATGATGTAAACCAAAGAAAAGATATGAAATAGAAACAAAGCAATAGCAACTCCTCCTTAGGAGTTAAGACATACTAGAAAAAAATTTATATTTTTTATAAAAAGCCTTCCACCTTAAATACAAAGGTGTGTGACCTTCTCCTCTGCTAACCAAAAAAAAAAAAAAAAAACAAACAAATTTTAGCACCACACTAACAAAAACCCAAACCCCCTGATCATCGAACACAAAGCCACAACAAGTTTAGAAAAAGCGAATCCCTATGAAGAATTTCAACAAGCACTTTCTGTGCCACTTGAAAAGAAATAACCAAATTAGTAGCTCTTCAGCATAGAAGTATTGCCAATGTTGTGGTACAGTGAAATTTAAGAGAGAAATTCCAAAAAATTCTCAAAAACCAACCAAGAAATTAGGGTTTTATTCTATCCTTACCTTAAAAATCAAAATATTTGATCCTTTAAGAAACCTCCAGCGGTTGGTAAATGGGGATGTCGACGAGATGACAGTGAAATTGATGGACATAAGGAACCCATTTGAGAAGAAGGAATCTGGGTTTTTTAAGAGAATGCCAGAGAGGGAGGACGGGAGAGAGGATGGGGAAGAGGACCAACTGTTTTTCTTTTTTCTTTTTGGCTTTTATATGTTTACTTGGTCTACCGGTAATAGGTTTCCACTAAACTTAAATTAATGGTTAAGATTAAAACAACACAGTTTTAATGGTTGAGATTTGTGTGGGTACCGTACCCACTAAAAATATTGGGGGTACTGAAGAATGACCCCTACTACAGAACTCCTTGACTAAGAGAGATGCTATGTCTACAATATTTTTACAATAAATCACAGGTGGTTAGTTATTATTGGTTCAAATTTGAAACTAACACTAAGATTATTTTTTTGCCCTAACAATAACAACCACTAACAACCTACCACTTAGAATTTGTTGTAAAAATGTTGTAGACATATCATTTCTCCTTGAGTAATTGTGTTTCTAAATGAAAACTGAACGAAATGGGTAATTAGCCATAATTTCCCAATTAGTTAGTAGTTCTAGTTTCCAAAGTATATTATTTATTAGCATCTCGAGTCTTTTAGACTTGATTTTGGCTTATAAATCGAGCATCAAAGACTCGATTTCTATGCTCTAATTACTTCCGACATGGCATACCCAGAGGAAAAAAAGGAAGAACCCAGAGAAAAAAAACAAAAAAACAAAAAAAACCAGAAACAGAAAGAGAGAGAAGATCGAGATGTGGGTGGCTTCAGATCGACTTCAGACCACCGTGCGCGACCCAGGCAGACCTAGGCCGCGCTGCGACCCAGCTCTTTCTCTCCCTCTGATTTGAGTCTTTCTCTCCCTCTGAGCTCTCTCTCCCTCTGATTTGAGTCTTTAGGATTGAGATTGATGTGTTTAGGATTTCTTAAATTTGTTTTTAGGTATGTCGGCCTGTACATGAGACTTAAAATTTTTTTGGGTTAGAAATCGAGTCTTAGAGACTCGATTTCCAGGTAGACTCTACGTGGAAAAAAAACCACATCGGATATGATTAATCCATGAAAATCGAGACCCAAAAACTCGATTTATAAACCCTAAATCGAGTCTTTTAGACTCGAGATGCTAATAAAAAATATAGTTTTGAAAGCTTCATTACTAACTATATAGTTCAAAAGTTATGGTTAGTTAACTATTTTCACCATGGAAACCTTTTAGTCTCGGTAAGTATTTTCCATAAGGACAAAACTTAAGTATCGTAATTTAGGTGCTATTCTTTAGGTTTCTCTCTTAAAATTCTGTCATGTGGCTACTTAACAAAAAAATATATTTATTTCTTATGAGAAAAAAATCTCCATGGCAGAATTTTAAGAGGAGAACCTAAAAAGTAACATCTAAGTACTGTACCTAAGTCTTACATTTTCCATAATCGTTTGGTAAATTAGGGAAGATAATCCCTTTGAATTTGGTCATATGTGTAAGGAAATAAAATTAGCTTTGATTGGTGGGTTAACTGCATGTTTCCTAATTCAAGTTTAATACAGATTTTAGTGTATTAAACTTGGGTCATTAATGCCAAGAGATTTCTTTTTAAGGTGTAAATTCAAATTTGAATTGAAACCAATAAAAAAAAAAATTGAAAAAATTATATGGAAAGCATAAAAGATGTTTGGGTCTTAAATTAATTATGAGATTTGGTCAAGGTGTAGAATTGAAAAACGAAATAAGAGGGAAATCTATAATATGATTTTTTTTTTTTTAATAAAAGGATAATATCATGTTCCTTGTTTATAATTTCCAGCTCGAATATAACAAAATAATTTTAGTGAGATATATACCATGAATAAGAGCAGTCAAGTCACAAGTGCAATCAGTCTTCATCGGGATAATCTTTTTTGATTACTTCAGTAGATTGCAGCAACCTCATTGAGGAGTTCACAACATAAAATTCGTTTACATTGCCGTACAGTACTTGGTATGACTTTAGCCCCCCTTTATTTTTTATTTATTTTTTTAACATATTCATAAAAATTCAAAATAAAATTTTTATAAAAAAATAGAAGAAAAAATTAAATTAAATTCCAGGTTGGGCGGGTTGGGTGAGATTTGAAACCAACCCAAAAGGCAAGAGCTTTGAACCCGAACCCGAACCCGAACCCAACCCGAGCATTCTATGTTAATAATTATAGAATACATCGACTTATTATAAAAATAAATAAATATGGTTTTTTTTTTCTTTTGAAGTAATCCGTAAAAGAAAAATATAGGGCATGGACAATTGGACATATCCTTGAAATTTTTATTTTTTCAAACCTTTATTTATGAATAGATTTAAGCCCCACCCAAAACAATATATATATATATATATATAGAAAAAATAAAACTAGGCATAAAGTAAACCCAACGATATATTCCAAAAGTGAGTACAATGGAATATTGGGTTTAAAAATTTATTAAATAGTGTGATATTGTAAAAGAATTATAGGAGAGACCAATTGAATTCTAACCTATACATTCACACATAGGGACTATAATGATAATGCCTTTTTTTTTTCCCCTTAATACTGTAGATAGAGTTTATTAAATTGATCATTCATAATATATAAATACAGTATGCGCTTCAAAAATAACCACGGTAAATTTGTAGTGTCTTAACATTGACATCTTTACAACTGCGACAATCATACTTCTCTAGTCTTCCCAAGTGCAATTCCGAGATAAATATCGAGAACTACTTTGCGGTAGACATAACCATAATTTCTGCTTCTACAATCAAGGTATCTTCAACAAGAAACCCCTTGCATGCATCTTCAAGATCTTTTCGAAGCAAAAGTTGCGAAAACCCCCAGTCGCTAAATGCGGCAGAGAACCAGTATTTAGCTGTAAGAAATTTGTTAAAAAAAAGTTTAAACTAGAGGAAAGCAAATAAAAGAGAACAAAAGGCATATCAAGAGAAAGAAGAAGAAGATAAAAATGTAAAAATAATTCATTTACTTTTTTCTTCTGCATGTTTATTGTTGATTTGGTCCCTTATCCGCAGCTTGAATTCTGCAAAAATTTTGAGGTCTGGAGTAACACAATCAACTGAGTAGAGGAAGACGGAAATGGCTTTGTTTGCTCCCTCATGAATTCCCTTGGGATAAACCAGTAATTTCCTAGATTCAATCAAAAGAGTTAGAAATAATATTTAATAAATTTAGCAACGCTAGCTTTCATTTTTATGACAATAAAAGTGTAGTAAGTTTTTAGGCAGTTCAACTGGTAAAGTCTCATATCGTCGAATAATAGATTAGGAGTTCAAACCCGCGTACACCAAATTAGTGTCTTGGTCTATAAAAAAATAAAAATAAATGAACAATACCATTTTAAATCTCCAACAACGTATATGCGAGAACAAATGGGTGCTTTATCTTCTTGTGTCGAAAAGTTTTCAATCTTCCAAGTCATAATTCGGTTAGAAGGTTCTTTTATCATGGACAGATAGTCTCGTTTGGCACTACATTCATGAACAAAAACCTCAGCACCAAATACACAACAATCATTGACAAGGTATCCATTAGGAAGAAAATTGAAATAATCAAGAGGGAGAAATTTGTCAAAGCCCCATTCCATCTTAATGTCATGGAATCTTCTAATCATCCCTTTAGCATCTACAAGATATATAACAAACCATAAGTCTATTAATAAGTATAACAAATTTTCCAACATTTTTTCCAATTGTTGTGGTGTCATTTTGTGATTCATGTACAATAAATGTGATGTCAATGGTGGTACATGTGTAAGTAATGTTACACTAACCACAATTTATCACTTCAACAAATTATGAAGGAAAATGTTAACGAATACCCTAAGGACATTGGTTTAGGAATTATTTTTAAAATCATTTTGTGGCAAAATGATGAAGCAATTAATTTTTCTAACAACTTTTTATATTTCCCATTAAAGTTGTGTTAAAAAACTTTCCTAATATGATTTATTAACAATTATCCTAAAAACACCTGTTAACATGAACCAATTATGAAAATGGTTATAAAATTTATTATAACAATAGAATTGTTTATAGGCTTTTGTTAACGGGTGTATTTGCACATAGGTTAAGGAGAGAATTAATAGGCCCCATTGCATTGGAAAGCAACAAAATCAAATATACAAATACTTCTCTAACTAACTAATGCGTGTGACTGCCCAAAAACAATTGATCGATTATAATAAAAAAACTTATAATACCTTGAGGGCTGAAGAATTCATTAACATGCCCCTTGTTTATCTTGAAAATAAAATTATAAAAATAGTAATATTGTACATGAGCAAGTTATGTATATATATAAATCATGAACGACCAAACCTTGAATGGTCAAGAACTTGTCCCATATCTGATCAAACACGAACAATTTGAAGGTGGCATAAACCTCCCAACCAAGAGAATACTTTTCTGTATCAACTATTGACAAATAAAGGGAGATGTGATCAGTCCCATTCATTTTCTTATTTCCTTTTGGATAGAGAGACAACCTCCTGCAAAAGAAGATTGAGTAGACGATGATGAGGCAAACATTTGTATTTTAAATTTTTAATTGAACAAAAAATATTGAGAGTAAAGCATTAGAGTTCACCATTTGTGCCCCCCAACTTCAAAAACACCAGACTCGTATTTTTCCACCCCAGTCTCGCACAATAAAGAGTATGATTGTATTTTAAGTAAGAAATGAGTTGGACGAAAATGTCTTGCTGTTCTTGTGATTGCTGCAAAACATTAGGGATATTTAGATAAAATCTAGAAAATATTGGGGGACAAAGTATCAAAAGAAAAAAATTTTATATATACATGTGAAAAAGAAAGATCGACTGTTTAGTACTCTAGATTTATTAACAAAATATAACAAAAGCAGTAAGTTGTAATTAGTTTAATTGGTAAAATCTTTTGTCGTATCAGTCATATGTTGAAATTGACAATATTTTTTAAAGTGGTTGACATCTATATTATGATAGAAGCATTTTGGTTTAGGTATTTATTAACCTTTGTTTTTTTCTATTGCATGGAGGGATGTCATACGTGTGGGTTATTTGCCATTAATTTTTTTTTTTCTCTTTTTGAATTAACTTAATTTTTGAGAGGAGGCTAAGTGTAACTTTTGGAAATCTAAATTATTAATTTTAATTATGTATTCTATAATAAAAAATATTTTTTTTTTGCTAATAGATTTAAAAAAAAAAAAAATCTATGAACTATGCATTTGTTTCATTCGTTTGGGGTAAGTTTTGGAATTTTGGACTTTTTTTCTTACCTTCGGACCTATGCTGTCAAAAGATCCAAGCTGAAGTAGGCTAGAAAAGGGAAAAAGTTTTAGTTTGAAGATAAATCCTTCAACCTTTTCTTATATATTTTTATTGAATGTGAATTTTGAAAATCTAAACGTTGGATTACATGTTTTTATTATATCCTTCATACTTATAAAATTTCAAGAAAATCAACGATCTATAATTTCATCAACAATCAAATGCTTAAATTTCAAGTTTTTGTGGTATAAAATTATGCATAAAAAATAAAATCTGATTTTAATAAAATTTGATATGCATACTAAAATTCACATTCAATTAAAAAAAATATAAGAAGAGTTTAAAAGGTTTTTTTTCAAACTAGTTGAATGTCCGCTAGCAAGTAAAGGATATTAGAATGCATATATCTATTTTTATGAACATTGAAACAAAATAAATAAGATACAAAAATATCAGTGTCAAAAACCTTCAAGAGCCAAGAGCCAAGAGGGAAAAAGAACATACCGAATTCGTTGCAGGACTTTAATTCCATGACTTCAGATTTTGGTTTGTCGAAATCCTCTTTATTCAAAACCATTGGTAGTTTGCGTTATTTATAGAGGGGCATCAATATGCCAAAGCACTTTACGCACGTAACCGTACGTGTGATTGTTTGGAAGTAAAGAATAGAGAAGGGATCAAGATGCAGGAAAAAAAGAAAAGAACGAAAGGATTTATGCTTATTTTGATGGGAGAGGAGGAGAATCTGAGGATTGGATTTTCTATAAGGATACATAAAAGAAACTATGATAAAACTTAGTATAGCCCTTGTTAGGATAATTACTGTTCGTTAATTATCGCGTCAAATTTTTAATCGTAAATTTCCATGTATTTGAAATTCCTTTCGATTGTAATTACTTGAGTCAAAGAGGATCAAGTTAGATGAAGAGTACAACCTGCAAACAGCGGGAATTTTGCTATCAGGCGAGCTTAATAGACTTTTAAATTTTGTTGTCACAGAACCTTTTGACGGTGTTAAAAAGCAAGCTCTCTAAATAGAATGGGATTCTTCTTATTAAATTGAAAGAAAAATGAGAGAGTACAAAAATAAACATCTCCCACTCTGCTATACCTATACAAACACCAACGTAGAGCAAGGCAAAAGAGGAAACAGAAATGGCGCCGAAAATTCTAACTAACTATTTCTAGTATTAGCTTCTGCACGTGTTGATCTTGTGACTTCGTTTAGTTTAACTCTGTCGTTTGCCCATTATCATTAAACAACATTGCTGTTTCTTCTTTATTTCCTTTACTTTTCGTCAAAGCATCACGATTTGATCTCTTAACACTCCCCCTCAAGTCCTGAACCTCAGGTTCTGAGACTTGCAATGATAAACAAGAACTTGAGGGCTTCAAAGGCTTTGGAACAAAAATATCTATTAAACCCAATTTCCACACTAATCTTGCAAAAGCTAGAACTCCCAAAGCTTTGGTGAAAATATCTGCAACTTGTGAATTGCTAGCAACATGAAAGGTCTTGATAGCAACCTCTAAAATTTTATCTTTCACTAGATGGCAATTCATCTCAATGTGCTTAGTTCTTTGTGAACGACAGGGTTTGCTGCAATGTGTAGAGCAGCTTGGTTGTCACGAAAGAGCATAGTAGTTATAGGATGATCAATCTTCAAATCTTTGATCAATTGCAGTACCCAAGTTATTTCACATGCCACAGTAGCCATGGCCCTGCATTCTGCCTCAGTTGATGATCTAGACGCTACTCCTTGCTTATTTGATCTACATGAGACCAAAGAATCACCCAAAAACACACTATAATCTGCCAATAATCTTCTTGTTAGTTTATTTAGACCTTTGAAAACTTAGATTGTTTAACCTAATTAATTAACCAAGTTGTTACTTAGGTTTATTATGCAGATCTAGGTTAAACACAAATAATTATATCACATATAGCAGAATAATAAAGAAGACGTGCGATATGATGATCTAGGAAAACCAATGAAACCGTCCAGTTTTAAGGTAAAAAACCTGAGGAGAATTTAACCTAAACAATCCTCAAGGCAACAAATTCACTATATAAAAAGGGAGTTTTACTGTAGATTTTTCCCTAAATCTAAAGCTACCTCTTGTAGTACTTACTCATATGACCACACGTAACTAAAATTTACGAACTCTTCTATCTAAATTTGTTGAACACAAACACCCACGTTTGTGACTTTGAGATCTCACTCAAAACTTTAGATCATCATCAATAGTTGATCTTGTAGCAACAACTTTAAATCTATTGGTTCTAATGGTATGAGAATGATTTTCGGTAGTGCCTTTTAATGGAAAAGGCACAACACTTTTTAGATCTTGTAAGGTTGAAATTTATCAACCATCTTGTTCGCTTTATTCTGTGCCAATTTGCTTATAATTTAGCACTTAGTAACCCTGTATTTAGATGAGATTCATGTAAGGGTAGTGTGTGAAGAGAGTGTGAAGAATTGCTCATCTTTGTGCAAAGAAGCAGGGAATCGCAACTGACTTGCGGCTTGCAAGTCGCCAAATGCTGTGCACGTGAGAAACATACGGGGAGGTGAAGGGTCACGCCAGCTGTCGCACTACAGGACAAAAGTCCCAGACTGGCCAAGCCATTATCTCGTGACTTGAACTCACGACTTGGACTAGTTACGAGGCCAAGCCGCCAACCAGCCCTATTTGGGAAAAACTGACTCTTCGTATTCCAAACACACACCACTATATATAGACCTTTATACCCACGAAATGTAGAGAGCTTCCAGAGAGAATTTTGTGAGAGAAACCCTAGAGAAAAATAAGATTGCCTCATCCTCAATCTTCACTAAGAGACTCTTCAAATTCCTCAACTCTCTTCCTCTCCATTGATACATTCTTGAGAGATTATTGACCAAATCTTTTTGTCACCACACCCACGTCTGTGAGAAGGTCTTTTGGTGCTAAGGAAAGCAGTTTGGAAGGGACCAATGGTTATTGGTTGATGTTATAGGTTATAGTGGAATCCGGTAAGCTAGAAAAGAAAAATGTTCGGTGCAACCTCATTGGAGTAGGAAGCTTGGAGGGTTTAGGTACCTGGGTAGATTAGGCTTGGAGGGTCTATTATTGTTCATGTATTCCAACTACATTTTCTAGTGGATTATTGACTGCTTGGAGGGCGGCGGAGAGGTTTTATGCCGAGGGCTTCAGTTTCCTCTTCGATAACACATCGCGTGTTGTCCTTGTGTTTGCATATCTCTTCCTTTATCTTTGCCATTTATTTTTTGTTATGGATGTGATTTTAATTGGTTTAGATTGTTTATCGATTCTGTGTTTAGCTTATATTCATGTTTCGCACATTAATTGTTTGATAATAAGCTTGAATTGATATTTTGTTATTTGGGGTCTAAACGTTCAAGGGTGTTTTACACACATATTGAACATTCATTTGGTATCAGAGCGGGTACACTTGTTGTGGTTTAAATACCTAAGTGTGATCCTTGACCCCTTGGTTTATTTGCCATGGATTGTGCTTTGTATGCCTCTTTGTATGATTTGATTGATGATGAATATAACATGCCATGTGTTTGTGAAAATGCCTCAATGAGTGATAATCCTCATAATTGTGATGTTATGTTACATGAATCTTTGGATGTTGTTGATATTCCAAATGACAAACTCTTGAAGAAAAATGCTAAGAAATTTCAAAAGAATTTGAGCAAGTTATTTAGTGAAAATGATGATTTGATTGCTAAGCTCAATGAATCCAATAAATTGGTTGAGAAATATAAAAAACTTGCTGAAATTTCTCTTAAAAAGCTGAAAGAGTTTGAATGTTTGAATATGAACTTGGATGCTAAACTTGTTTTGTCTAACAAACTTGTTGATGATCTTAAATGTGAAAATGAATCTCTTAAGATGCATGCCAAGTGTTTGATTACTAAACCTATTGCTAAAATGGATGATAATATATGTTGTAATCATGTTGTGGTACCCAATTTTGTGCCTAATGTGTGTTCTATCTCTAAGGACAAATTGGTGTACATTCCTTCACATAAAAGAAACCAAAAGGTGGAGAGAAATGCTATTAAATCAAAGCCTCCATTTAGGTCTCAACCTAAGGCTTTGGATGGATCTAAGTTTGTTCTAACTTGCCACCATTGCAGTGTGATCGGTCACATAAGACCTCAATGTTCTAAGTTGAAGAGAGAACAAAAACATGTTGCTAGATCCCTTCCCAAAAAGCCTTTACCATTGTGGTGCTTTTGGTCATCTAAGACCTCACTACTCTAAGTTTCATGCTCTTAAAGAATTAAAAGAAAAGAGAAACTTGAGCTTCTTGGAAGTTATGCTATGAAAGCTAAACCGAATTTGAGTGAAAATAGCATGTTGTTAAAGAAATTGTTTAATGCTCTTAACTCCCTAACTATGTGCATCTCTGGTTCTTATTCTTCCAACCCTCGTCTCACTTCTCATGAGACACTCATTCCAAACAATCGGTCCGTTCGGATGAGGAAGGGTTCCCATGATTGAGCTTTTGTTCTTTTGGTCCTTGATCTAATTCTTTCGATTTTTGTAGGACCTTTCATGCATTGTTTGTCATATCTTCATGCATTTGTGCACTTGTGCATTTATTTGTATGCATTGCTTTTGTTTTGATCTTACTTTTATGTTTTAGTTTTGTGTGAGTAAAAATCCAAAATCACATAAAAAGTGAAAAATTCAAAAAGTTTGATCGTATATGTTTGAGCACATATCACATGTGAGTTTTGCCTTGTACCTTCGTACAAATGGCTTTATGCATTTATGAGCTTAACTTGTTCTTTATGCACTTATATCTTTGTAGGAAAAATCTTGACATTTTTGTGTGATTGTTGTAAATCGATCTTCAAGCTTGTCATGAATGATTAGTCAATATTCTTGTTGGCTTTGAGACATGCATAGACTTGTGCCTATATATTTTCCCACACTTTATTTTGTTGTTTTTGCTTAAAGAGCTCACCAAATGTAAATCTCCAAATGAAAAGAGATATTGAGCTGCAAAAGCCTGTCGCACATACTAGTATTTGACTAGGAAAAAGGGAAAGCGAACAAAGTAAAATGTATGATGCTCAAAAAGTCAAAGGCTTGTTCATTAAATTGAAATATCAAAAATTTCAGGCATCGATCTCAAAATGAGATGTATTAATTCAAAATGGATCAAATGTTATAATTTATTCAGAAGCCAAATGAAAAGCTTCTAAGATATGTAATCATTTTCTTATGGGAGGTCATATATGTTCATTTCTATAATTGAGATAGACCACTTGTCTTAGCATTAGTTGTGTATGACTTAATTGAATTGATCATTGAAACTTCACTCTAAACTATGGACTATTCCACACTTGATACGCACACACAACACACATGCCTAATGTTCAATGAATGCCTTATTCATTTGTTCGATTGTACTTGTTTAAATGTGATGTGTGAGTGCTCATCTTTATATGGATCAATCCAAAAAGATTTTTGACCATTTTATATGTTTTTGGAAGTGATTTTTATCACTCTTTGTGTTCATGCTTAGTGCTTACATTGTTTTTCAGTGTTTAAACATGTTCTGGGTTAAAAAACAAGTGTCAGAATTTTTGGCAACTCATTTTCGTGACTTGCAACCTGCCAAACCAAGTTGCGAGTTTTGGCGACTTGTTTTGGCGACTTGCCCAGTCATGAGTTCACATAGAATGGTTTTGCAGTTCACTGGCGACTCATTCGCGACTCGCCCAGTCGCCAAACGCCCAGAAATAGCTTTTTAAAGGGTTTTTCATGGGAACCTTGTTTAAAACCTCTCCCATTCTCTATAAAACCTCTCTTTCAATATTTTTACATCAATACCCAATCAATTTGAGTGGTTTTTCATTCATTAACATCTCTAAGATAATTTGAAACTCTTTTCTTTGTTTTGGATCCTTGGATTATGTTTTTGGTGAGTTTTGTGCTCTTGGTTGGGATTTTCATTATAGGGGTTGGGAAATATTTTTTGATCAAATTTTTTTATGGGTTTGGTTCCTTTTGATAATTTGCTTTGGATGTTGACCCATTGCGGCAAAAAGATCATGTGTTAAGGATGGATTTTATGATGTTCATGCATTATTTTACATTGTAATTCATAGTGTGCACGCTAGGTGTTTGATAAAATGCCTCTTAGGCATTTTCTCGCTTGTTTGGACTCTGATGAGTATCAAACTTTGGGGTTTCTCATGTTTTCTCATTAGGAACATGTTTAGTTCATTGGTTGTGTATTTAACACACCTTGCCCCACATGTGCTTTTTCCATGCATTGGTCATGCATTGCACTTTGCCACCTCTTACACACACCTTGCTATCCTTGTCAGGCATTGGTTCATACATTGTTTCTTCATCCTAGCATGTCATGTCTTAGGATTGAGCTTCATTTTTCTCATTTATCTCACACCCCTCATGCATCATTATCATTGTTCATACTTTCATCTGTTGCCCTTGTTTCTCCTTGACCCTTTGTCTATTCCTGACAAAAAGGGGGAGAGTATACTCTAGAGAGTATACCGGAGAGTTTTTGTCATTTCTATATGACTCTTGTACACATTCTTAGGGGGAGAAATTCTATTTCTCGTGCACACTTGTAAGGGGAGAGATATTCCATAGGAGAGATGCATATACAAAGGGGAAGAAGACATTGTGTTAATAAGAAAACTTTGTTTAGGTGTTTGGTGCTTGATCAAGTTGCTCACATGTTTCACATCATATTCTTGATCACAATTTTACTTGTTACATTATACTTGTCCGTTTATTACTTGTTTTACATTGAGGGTCTAATGTCTTTTGTGCAAGTGTTTCAGGTTACAGGTATATATGTTCCAAGTTCATCATAGCTCGTATGATTCATGATAGGGGGAGTGATATGATAAGGGAAGTACTTTCTACTGTTTGTACCTAGTACCTTTGTAGGTTTTTAAGGTTTATGTTTATGCTTTGTACCCATATTGCTTTTGTAAGCTTTTAGGGTTTGTTTCTATGCACTTTGTAGGCTTTATGGTTTGTATCTTGCTTTATGCAGCCTATGTGCTTTGCTAAATCAGTACTTATAACTAAATGTTATACATTTCCTTCTAAGTACTGTCACTCTTGTGCCCTTGTAGAACTTTATTCCTAGATGCATATAGTTCATGTACTGTGCATTGGTTGAGTATTGGTCATTCAAGTGATTTGCCTTGTGTTTGTCAGCTTAAATGTCCGGATGTTCATTCCAAGTGTGAATGAGCATTGTGATCACTTGTTTGTAGTGATTGCTTGTTTTGGTCTTGCCATGGTTTATTGCTTTATTCCATTGTGCTTGATCGCATTGTGCTTGCTCTATATGCATTACAAGTTTTCTGCATACAATGAACTTATTATGTTGTTGTGTTTCAGGAATTCTTGTTTTTATGGTTCAAAAGCTTCACAGATTCTAGACTTAGGTGTAAGTGAGTTTTCCAACTGTTCCTAACTCACGCGTTAAGTCTAGAGTTTGTTATAGGATTTTGTCACAGAAAAGCCAAAGAGGGAGATTGTAAGGTTGAAATTTATCAATCATCTTGTTGGCTTTATTCCATGCCAATTTGCTTGTAATTTAGCACTTAGTAACCTTGTATTTAGGTGGGATTCATGTAAGGGTAGTGTGTGAAGAGAGTGTGAAGAATTACTCATCTTTGTGCAAAGAAACAGGGATTCGCGGCTAGGACTCGCGACTGACTCGCGGCTTGCAAGCCGCCAAATGCTGTGCACGTGAGAAGCATGCGGGGAGGTGAAGGGTCACACCAGTTGTCGCACTACAGGACAAAAGTCCCAAGTTGGCCAGGCCGTTATCTCGCAACTTGAACTCGCGACTTGGACCAGTCGTGAGGCTAAGCCGCCAACCAGCCCTATTTGGGAAAAACTGACTCTTCGTATTCCAAACACACACCACTATATATAGACCCTTATACCCACGAAATGTAGAGAGCTTCCAAAGAGAATTTTGTGAGAGAAACCCTAGAGAAAAACAAGATTGCCTCATCCCCAATCTTCACTAAGAGACTCTTCAAATTCCTCTACTCTCTTCCTCTCCATTGATACATCCTTGAGAAGTTATTGACCAAATCCTTTTCTCACCACACCCACATCTGTAAGAAGGTCTTTTGGTGCTAAGGGAAGCAGTTTGGAAGAGACCAGTGGTTATTGGTTGATGCTATAAGTTATAGCGGAATCTGGTAAGCTAGAAAAGAAAAAGGTTCGGCACAACCTCGTTGGAATAGGAAGCTTGGAGGGCTTAGGTACCTGGGTAGATTAGGCTTGGAGGGTCTATTGCTGTTCATGTATCCCAACTACATTTTCTAGTGGATTATTGATCGCTTGGAGGGCGGCGGAGAGGTTTTACCTTAAGGGCTTCAGTTTCCTCTTCGATAACACAACGCGTGTTGTCCTTGTGTTTGCATCTCTCTTCCTTTATCTTTGCCATTTATTTTTTGTTGTGGATGTGATTTTAATTGGCTTAGATTGTTTATCAATTTTGTGTTTAGCTTATATTCATGTTCCGCACATTAATTGTTTGATAATAAGCTTGAATTGATATTTTGTTATTTGGGGTCTAAACGTTCAAGGGTGTTTTATACACATATTGAACATTCAGATCTCAAAAGAGAAGGTTCAAAGTCTCTTCAAAACGTGCCTTAGAGTTTCTTCTTAATACTTAGTGAAATAGATATGAAACCCTAATCACTTAATGGGTTTAATAGGCTGATGGGCCAAAATTAAAATCTACGAAAATGCAGTTTGATCGGTTGAATTGCCTTCTCGATCAGTCAAGCTTGGCAAGTTTTGTTTTCTTGAACCTGCAGCTTGTATGTTCTTGAAATTGGACTTGTATCAACTAGAGCATTGTCTAATATATTCTATAGACTCTAAGATCTATATTTAGACAAGTTTATGTTCATAGTTTGCCAATTGTTCTAAAATTTTAGAACTTAACAATCTCCCATTTTGGCAATCCATGACAAAACTTACACACATAATGAAATGCTCAAATACAAGAACAACCCAATTACAATAAAATGCCCAAATACATCACAAATTTCAATCTAAGACTTCAAACCTAAAAGTTGCTAGATGAGGCAAAAGATTTTGATTGAAATGTACCTGTCTTTCTTGAAACACTCAAAAGAGCACATCAACACATGTATGGAAATAAAGAAGATAAATAAAAAATATGCAATAGAAGTCAAGAGAAAATAGAGAATTAAGGAAATACAAAAGAATTAAGCTCTATAGAAAATAGAGGCAACTCCCCTTATGAAGAGCAATAACTCTCCTTATGAACAACACAAGTTTTAAAACCACCTTTTTCCCCCTGTAGACATTAAAATTTTATGATGTATTCATAGCCGTCCGATTGTTCATGATAAAATATTTGTGATCAAATTAATCTCCAATTGATGAGGTAGACGATCAGCAAATAAAATCAAGCATTGTGGCAACATCAAATAAGAAAGCCATATAACAATGTCAGAAGAAAAGACCTATATGGAAAGTTCTTATTAAATGGGAGACTAAATTAAATCCATAATTAGCTCTCAATAAATGCTGAGAGAAAATTCCAAATTAAATATGAATGAGTTGCCTATAAATAGGGGCTTCTCATATGAGAAAAGGGAGAGAGAAAAACCCTACTAACACTCTGCCAAAATAGAGAATCATCTCTAAGTCCAAAAGAGCACCCTTGCTCCCTCAAAATCAAGGCTCATTTCTACTTCTTCAAATCAAAGTAGAGATTTTCCTTCAATTAAGTTCGAGATCAAGCCGACAGCCCTCAACTTCAAATCAAAACTCAAGTATATCCAATCACACGTCCAACTTGGAGACGTCAAAGTACGATTCAAGATCAAGGTTCATAGCCCTTCGAATCGTAAAGTTACTTGGAGATCGAATCAGATGAGTTTTATTGTATTCTTTCATTATAAAGAGTCATACAGAGAATTGTACTCACATATATATAAATCAAATACAAATTGATTATTT
Organism: Quercus suber; assembly: GCF_002906115.3. Taxonomy (NCBI): domain Eukaryota; kingdom Viridiplantae; phylum Streptophyta; class Magnoliopsida; order Fagales; family Fagaceae; genus Quercus; species Quercus suber. The sequence goes on along the minus strand of NW_027069725.1, from coordinate 50,562 downwards.
GTTAAACTATTTCGTGATCGTGTGATTTATCTTTTATGAAAATTGTGTGTACACCCCCTATAAAAATAGGAAAAAATAAAACAAGTTTTGGGAAAAATGTAGGAGGTGAGGAAAAATAAAGAAGCACAAACCAAACTTTAAAAAAAAATAATAATAAAAATAAAAAAAATAAAAAGGTAAGGATGCACATGAATACAAATATTTTCTCTTTCAATATATGCAAACTTAACACTATGTGACCCATAAACAAATGCATGCAAACACTTCAGGCACAATCAGTTAAGACTATATAGAATACAATATAGATCTCAATGATATAAAAATTCCACATGCAATGTGTTTTTATGTATCAAGGTAATTTGAATTCAAATCATCCTCAAAAGTAGAGAAAATATTTGCACATTTATTATCCACTGTAAATTTCAAAAACATATTTCCAATTTTTAGCAGTTCACACATCAAGAAAAATAACATATACTAAAATGTACAAAACTCAAAACTTAATCAATTAATTTTTAAATCAAGTTGAGTACCCAATTTAGCAAAGTGTATGTGTGTTGTGTGTGAAACCAATCTATGAAAGATATGACTGTAAAAATGCAAGATAGATAAAGGAAACAATGTAATGCATGTCCTAATCTATATGTGCAATGCATGTCCTATCACAAATGATGCATGAAAAAACTAATCGGTCAAGAAACTAAAAAACGAAAATTTTCCAATTTTGATCAGTTGAACATTGATCAAGCATCGATCAAGTCAGACAAAGAGTGTTGAACACAAAAGCTTATAGTTTCGATCAGTTGGGGGAAAACTTCGATTGGTCAAAGCAGTGAAAAATTTTAAAACTTAAAATTTTGGAAATTTTATGCAGAAAAACAACTTAAAAAAAGTAGTTTTTAAGACTAAATGTATATGAACATGATCCAGAAAGTTTTAAAAACATGATAACACTCAGATACAAATATCAAAACCAATCAAGAAGTTAAAATCACAAAATTTAAACTTCTAAAACATGAAAATTTCATTTTTCTTCAAAATTCCCAACCAAAACAAAAATTTTCATTTACATATCAATTTATATGCAATTAAAGATAGCCAGATTAGACATCATACACAATCTTACATAAAGTATTTTGCATTGATTTGCGTGTAGTGTGTGCAACTAGTAAGTGTCCAAAGTACAGAAAAGGTGAATTATAAATAGTAATCAAACAAATTTTCTACATCATCAATTACATTGATTTGAAAGTAACTATCACTTAAAGAGTTACATCATATAACTCCCACATCTCCTAGAAAACAAGCTTGCAATTAAGTAAAAATAACACCTCGTTTTATCTTGTTGTGCAAGTGCTACACCTTACCGAGCATAACTTTTATGATTTGCACACATGTGTTCATAATTGGTTAGTAACAGTGGTGAGATTGTTACTTATGCTTTCTCCTAAGATTTTTTAGTCCTTATGATCAAAATAGTGTGACACCAAAATCAAGATTGTTTGTTTAAAGACTATAAACAACTCACACAATTAAGCACTAAATAGCACAAACTAGCAAAGTGCAAAAAGTAGCTCATCAAATCTAAGCAAGGTACATAGTTGTGAATGCAAATTTTATTGGCCAACCTTAATTACACACTAAGTGATGTGCATAGAAAAAAATAATTTTTGGATTTTCAAATTTTTATTTTGACCACAACCAAAAAGTACACTTGATGCTTAATAAATAAAAAGCAAAAGCAATTCCTGACAACATGTAATGCAAAACAGTGCTCAACTAAGCTATAAAAGATACACAAACAAGAAATATCAATTTCTTAATTAACCCATGAATACATGTACAAACTAGTATATAATAATACAAAATTAGAGATATCTCATGCACTTAGTTAAGGAACACACACTTTCTATGTTTTTCCACAATGTCAAGCATGTTATAAGTCAAGAGAGAGACATTATAATTCATGTAATCCTCAAGAAAAATAAAACAAAACACATAATAAAATATTTTTATCTTTTTGAAAACTTTCAATGTTTTTGGGTTTTGTTTTTGAATAAAAATATAACCTAAGAAATAAAACAACCAAAAACTGAAAGAAAACATCTCCACAAATAATTAAAAGAATTAAATCAGGGACAAGTAAGCAACACTCATCTTAGCAAATCTTTTCTCACCCATACATTAGGCGTCTTTGGCTTTATAGGTGAAAAACCTTGAGAAATGGAGTGTATTTAAGAGATTACACACTTCTTCTAAGAGAGACCTAAATCTTGCAATTTCCTTTCACAAGCCAACAAGCTTAAAATTTTCAAAAGTATATGAAACAATTTTTCAGGACTTGTATCAGGAGATATATTATCGCAGATTTTTTGTTTGTTTAGACCCCTAAAAACACAGATCGTTTAAATTTTAATTTATGATACTTAGGACGAATGTGACCACAGACACTACAAAAGTGATAAACATGAACAAATTTAGGAACATCAGTATTCCTAGAGGGGTTTCTGATCATAAGCTTTGGTTCTTGCCTCAACAGACAACAATTTGGTCTGATGTGACCAACAACACCACAAAGGTGATAGGTAGGCACAAAAACAGATTTCTTTTGCAATTTAGTAGTAGGTTTAGACATAGGTTTACAAACTTCAGCATCTATATCAAAACTTTTACCTTTGTCTAACCTAGCAAAATAAGCCTTTCATTTCTGATTCCTCTTAAAAGGAGGAATATAAACTTTGTCATCTTTAGGCTTAAGAGGAATAGAAACATATTTATTATCAAGAACAAGTTTGGTATTAAACACCAACGCAGAGCAAGGCAAAAGAGGCAAAAGAAATGGCACCAAAAATTCTAACTTCCTTCAATAACTAATAAACTATAACTAATTACATCATGACACATGGTTAAACTCTGTAACTTTTTTTGGTATTAGCTTCTGCATGTGCTGACCTATTGATGCATCACTAAACAACATTGCTGTTTCTTCTTTATTTCCTTTCCTTTTCTTCAAAACTTCACAATTTGATCTTTTAATAGACGGAAACTCAGTCGAGTGAGTTGTTAGCCTAGATAAAAAATTTTGTTTTTACTAAGCTGTTCTCATATCCAATCAAGCCTCTTTAGTGACTTATATTGTTGGGTTATAGATTGACCCTGATTAATTAATTCAATTGCTCAAGTTAATTAATTAAGTTAAATTACATGTAAATCATGGAGGCACCAACAAATTACCAAATAAACTAAGTGCAGCAAAAATTAAATTGACACTTTGATTTGTTGACAAATGGGAAAAATATATTGTAAGGCAAAAACCCCACCAGGTAAATTTCATGTCACCACTCCCAACCCAAAAATCCACTAATCAAGAACATGCGCTTACAAGTATAAGAAATCTTACCACTACCTTGGATTATCCCAAAATAACAACCTATAGTTGAACTTTTACTCCAATCTCTAATTGGACTTGATCTTGTAGAGACTTCTTTCTTTGCACAGTTCTCAATACATGACTAACTCTCAATAGCTGATTAATAGTTGTTGGATGCAAAGTTCTTCACTCCAAAGCACGTTGAAGATCTAAAAGCATTTGGTTACAAAATCCTAAAGCAAATAAAAACGCAATAGCTTCTCACAGAGTGTATGAGTTCTCTGATTGAGTCTCTGTGTCTTTGATGACTTTAAAATAAAAATTTTATATGGTCTAGAGGTTTAGTGAAAGAAACACTAGCAATCCAAGTCATCGTGGGCCGAAATCTGGGAATTTTGAAATTGCAGAGCTTGATAGATTGAGAGGTGTCGAGCTTGTGTCAAGAATCCTCCATGAAGTCTCGATAGACACTAGTGTGGAGACTAGTGTCGAGCTTCACTACATCTGCTTTTCTTCACTTGTTTCTTGGTTCAATCTTCATGTCTTTAATGATACATGCCACTTGTAAAGTAAACTTAACATATCTATTGATACATTAAATCCAACTTAGATCTACCCAATTACAAGTAAAGTAACCTTTGTCAAAGGATAAGTCAATACATAGAAAATATGACCCTAACATATATTCATGATGCGTCTATAGGGCTCTAAATGCCATGGTTCATTTTAAACATAAACACAAATTAATTTTTTTTTAAAAGAAAAAAAAATGCTAAGATATGGTGGGCCTATTTTACAAATGGGGCATGAAATTTAAATATTTAAATCATGTGGTGATTCACCTAAGTTTCGTACAAATTTTATTTCAAAACCCTCTTTTGAAAGAAATTGAGCTTGAGGCATTGGTGGTACACGGGAGTATAGCCCACGGTCAAAACGTAAGCGAGAAGAGTTAACTAAGATCTCGGAACTAAAACTTAAAAATAAATGGGGGCACAAATTCATTCAAGCTATCATTCTCTAAGACAATAACACCTCAAGTCTTATAAGCACGTCTCTTGTCATTTTAGAGTTCACTCGTTGAACAAGGGAGTTACCAGGAGCGAAAGGAAGGATGGTTACTGTAAAATAGCCACGAATGAGAGGTTTGCTCAAATAGAGTGGCACTTAGAGGAATATAAGTTCTAATACCATTTGTTGGGTCCCAACCTAGTATTGTGTGAATTAAGAAAATCAACTAAAACTTTTATTAAAAACCTCTTGCTTTTCTTTGCGTTCATTCACACAATTGTTATTCTCACTATGCTCACACTAGAGCAAAACCTTTTTCTTTTTCCTTTTTTCACTATGCAGCATTAATCAAAACCCTACAAATTCTCCTTGATTTTCATACTAAGAGTCTGTTTGAATACCGTTTATGACTGAAAACTGAAAATACTATAACAAAATAATTTTTAAATGTGTAAATAGTGCTATGAGACCTAGTTTTAAAGAAAAAATTACTGAAATTCGTACTTACGGGTCCCGTGAACAATGCACGGGACCCACACAAAAAGGCCAAACGCCAGCCGTGGGAAAATGCAAACGCTATCCAAACCAACGCTAAGAGTCTAGCTGGTTGGAGGATAGAAAAGTGGGAGGCTATAAAAGATTTTAGTTTCCCTTATTTGAGTTTGGTTGAGAGGTGGAAAAGTGGAGTGATGAAAACTAGTGTAATGGAAGATTTAGTTTATATAAACTTACTTTTTATATCCTTACTACATGATATATAGGAAATTATTTATTTATGCTTATTAATATTACTTATTATCAATAAAAATTAATAAAATGACATCTTAAAAAGATTAACACATTACACATTATTTTACTTTTTTTTTGTGCAATTAAATTTTTATATTTTGTTAAATAAAAATTAAATGGAATCGTCCAGTAAATGCTTCCATGTTGGGGGAAAAAATCATGGACCTTCGCTAATTGAAAAGGAATAGCACAAAACATGAATATAAAAGCAGTGAATGTTATAGTATGATGATAGAAATGTAACGTTAAAAAATTTAAAAAAAAAAAAAAAAAAAATCCAGCGAAAGACGATAAGAAGGACAGAAGAAAATAAAACAAATCAAAGGAAAGATGTTGCAGTTGAAGTGCTGAACATTGTAAGTGAGGATAAAAATATAATTGTAAAGACTGATGCAAAAGAGACCAAAATTTCTCTTGTTTTCTCTTCAAATGGGAAAATTGATTTTTGGTGCTCTTGACCCCACCAAAATCTCACCTCTTTTCCTGCTCAACTAAACGCCCAAATATACCATTTTCTCTCCCCCATTTTCCATCTCTTCAATAATCACTCCAACCAAATGCAACTTAAGTCACAATTGAATTTTGAGGCAATTTCCTAACACTTAGGTCATATGGATTTTAAAAGTGCTATGATGGTTGAATTGGATAATTAATTTAGATGAGGCTGAAGTCATAACCTTAAATCTTAAATTCTACAGGGATAGGGGCAAGGTTTTCAGACCCGGACCGTTCATAGGGGTAGTGATTTGAAACTCTAAGGGCTTGGTAATTGCTTCCCTAACTTAGCAAATCCCTCCTCCTGGTACAGTAACACAAGTTGAAGCAATGGCAGCAAGAAGAGCTATTAAGTTTACTTTAGAAGTGGGTATCAGAGAAGCAATTGTTTAGGGTGACTCAAATATTACTTTTAAAGAGAAACTCTAAACCATCATTTACTTTGCATGGGCATTTAATTCATTATGTAAAACTTCAAGTTTCTCATTTTTCTTATATTAATTTTTTCCATGTTCACCGTTAAGAGAACACAATAGCACATTCTCTTGTAAGAAGAACAATCACATTGCCCAATTTACTTGTTTGGGTGGAAGATGTGCCACTAGATATTCTTCATATTGTTCAGGCCGATTTGGCTCCTTGGATTTAATGAAATTGATGTATTTCTTCTTTAAAAAAACTGGGGACTTGGTATGGAAAGTAATCCTTCCACGTGGTACTAAAACCCCTTATTTTGAAAAATGATCTCCTAATTTGGAAGGACCATACTTGATTTGTAAAGTATCTAATGGAAATGCATACAAGTTCATGTATATCGATAGGGATTAGCATCTTAAATCGACAAATGGAGTATATTTGAAACATTACAAGGCAAGTATGAATAAAATGGATCCACAACATAAGAGATCCTTGGTAGTAAAACTTATTATACAAGCCAACTAATATTTTAAGAATAATAGTAGTAGAGGTCTTTCAATAGTAATTAAGAAAATAGTTATAAGAGTGATAAGCTGAAAACAAAGCGTGAAAAGTTAATCATAAAATGCATTAATGAGACCACTCCAATCAATTGAAGGTTCTTTACGAAGTCTGTCAATTTCTTGGCTTTCCTCTTGTAAACGCTTTTCATTGTCTTGAAAACCACTGATCTCTGTATCAATGCTACTTTTTTGTTGAGAATACACTTTTTTGAATGAGGGCATCTCCTTTATCATCAGCATTTCATAATCTCGAAGTTTTTTCTTCAGCTCTTCATGTTCGGAAACCATCTTTCGCATCTCATCTCGACGGGGTTGAAATGCACTCTTGTAAGTGTCTAGAGTTCCAACATGTAAATTTCGTCTGTTTTCAAGTTCAGTTCTCTTTTTCTCTTTTTCAACTGCAGCGTTTAAACGATTAACTTCCCCATCGATCTCACTAATGAATTTCTTTAAACGGTCACACTTGTCCTGTCCAAGGATATTGGTTTTGTCAACCAAGAGTGCAGCAGCTGTTCTGAACTTGGATAAGTAATCCTTATTCAAAATAACAACATCAACCGACATATTGAAGAAACCTTTAATATCTGAAAGGGACTTTGTTGTGGCATTAGAAGAGGAAGAGGCAGTCTTGAATACTTCTTCCATTTCATTAAGAGATTTAGAGAAATTCTCTGAGATCGTATAAAAATCCTTAACATTGTCTGCAAAGTGTAAGAAGATCAAAGCATGAAATTCAATATACAGGGGACAACAGAAAGATCAATGAAAGATAATTCACCAAACATCCCCTAACTACCTAGGAAAAGAAGGCATAAAGCCTAAACTACCTCGGAGGTGGCTGTAACTTCATTAGTAAATGCCATATAAGTAAATAACTCTTCCACTAAGAATCGAATTACAAAAAAGAGCATTAGTTTGGGAATTGCTTGTTTACGGTAGTTTATTTTTACATAGTTTATTATTTTGGTAACATTTAATGTTAAATGTGTTACAAAAAACTTAAAGTTGAAGTAGTTTATTTAAAAAAAAAAAAAAAACTAAAAGCTAGAATATTTGGGAAAAAAAAAGAGTCAAAAAGTAAAAAACTAATTTTTTTTTTCAACAATTCCCAAACGAATACTGGTATGAAGTAATCCAATAAGAACTAAGTCAAACTATCATAAATATAGTTAAATGTTAAAATTTATCACCAAACAACTTAAGTTTTTTTTTATTAGGCTGGTAACTACGGCAAGGACATAAATCTCCACCCGGAGTTCTTGAGACTTGGTATATAAAATCAACTCTCGTGTTTAAAGGATACTTCCCCAAATACAATGAGCTGAATCATCTAAGGCTGTTGCCGTTGAAGTGAGAGTCCTAAATTCAATTGAACTATATTTATTCTCTATAAAAGTGAGGAAAGATGGTTCCAACCATTTTCTAAATGATCAGAAAAGAATTCAAAGTACTTTAGATAAGATGGGAATTGGGATTATGCCTCCAAGATATTAAGCTTTCATCCACATATGAGTGCAAGTATATGACTATGTCTTTGTAATTCTTGATCTCCCGGGCCAACGAATGAAAATAAGCAAAACCCATAGTTGTATTAATTAAAGGAAAAACTTTAAGATCACAACCATTTCGCATATATTTTTACGACCATGTGGATGAGTGTTAGTACTGAAAAAAAAAAATAAAAAAAAAAAAATTGGTGGGTTCATGTAAAAATGACAAACAACTAGTCACAGACAACTATATAAACTACTATATAGGATAGTTGTAAACATGGGTGTAAAATTAGTTGTGGACCTCTTATCAATGAGTCAAGTTGGGTACATGTGGTGGAGGCTTCTAGTAGCTTGGGGAGGTTGATTTTTCTGTTGAAATAAAATTACAAAAAGAAACTTACAGAGAGAGAGAGAGAGAGATTTTAAAATTTCTTGTATTTTTTAAATTTAAAAAAAATGTAAATAAAATTTCTTGTATAAAAAATTGGGAAAAAAAGAAGTCAAAACTACCTCTTTTAATGGCAAAATAGAGCTGGACAGAAGGATCAACGTTAGTAACAATTGTGAACTAGGGACTAAAGTTACAAAAACAAAACTTATGAGACAAAAATGACAACTCAACAAACTGAAAAGATATCATTTGTAATTTTGTCAAATGTTTATATTCTTGTATGGCTATGACAAGCCTTCCATTAATTTCCCAAATGGTAGTAAATAATAATCTGTAACATAGATGGGAAGTGACTGAGAAAAAAACAAATACAGAAAAAAAAAATACCGTATAATTTCCATCATAATAATATGGTGATACTTTTCCATTCTTTATGCCCACTTTAGCTCGAAGTATTCAACAAATCACCGTTATTTTGATACTTTAATCTTTTGAAAGAGTAGTTTAGAAATTAAAACAATTTCGGAGGACAAAAGGGGCTTCTGCCCTTTTTGGGCAAATTAAATAGGAAAATTCCCCCATTCTCAAACTAAATAGGGAAATGCCCTTCTTTTGAAAATCAAGTTTCTAAAAATCGAGTTAGAAAAAAAAAATTTCTAAAGCTCTATAGCGGCATTTTTAGGGAGCTTATAGTGACGTTTTAAGGACCTATAGTGACGTTTTTTAACTCGACTTTAAAGAAATCGAGTTATAGGTAAAAAAAGGCCACTATAGGTTGATTTCATTGCCTATAACTCGATTTTATTGACGTCGAGTTAAAAAACGTCACTGTAGGTCTTTAAAACGTCACTATAGGCTCCCAAAAACGCCGCTATAGGGCCTAAATCGATTTTTAGAAACTCGATTTTCAAAAAATGGGCATTTCCCTGATTAGTTTGAGAAGTGGGGCATTTTCCTATTTAATTTTCCTGAAAAGGGCAGAAGCCCCTTTTGTCCCAATTCCGGATATTAAGTATAAAAATAACACTTTTTTAATAACACTCGCTCTTTTTTTTTTTTTTTTTTTAATTCTTTTGAGAATCCTCTTCATGCATTTCAAGCATATGCCATCAAAGATTTCCAAAGTGGGCAATAAAAAATGACAATAACGATGTAGTTTTAAAAATATTGAAAATGAAACAAAATAAGAAAAAAAAACAGCAGGATGAGAAAACATACCGTCCATGTTGCTATTGTCAGACCTGTCTTAGGAATTAGTTTCTTGAAATGCCTTCTTCTTGGATAGAAAAAATGATAATTTACATTATTTATAGAGAGAAATCAATGGTCATGTTGCTCCACGACCGTACAATAGGACTTCAAGCATCATGGAACCCGTACATGAGATTTGTTGAAAGGAAAGAATAATTAAGGAATAGGGATGCAAGAGACAAGGATGATTGATGCCTATTTTGTTTGGAGAGAAGAGAAGAATCGAAGGAAGGTATTTTCCTTCACTATGATAAGATTATTAAAAATAATATTATTGTGGTTATTGTGTACTGGCTCAAGTGACCAAATTTAGTGTAAAGCTTGTCTAGAGCTAAATTTAGACCTTCAGCATCTACCTCTCTATAAACCCTGCATAGAGTTGATTGTAAAGTAGTATTCTTCAGTTGCACGCCTAATCCTAGGGTATTTAAAGGAGGTTAAATCCTAGATTAAACACAAATTAGCTATGGTTAATTGACTTGTATAACAAGTAGCATTTTTAGCTTGTATATCAAGCACGATTGGGCTTGGCCTAGACAATTGGGTTTAACATATCTCTAACAAAGACAAAGCCTTGTTGAAGTTGATGGGTTGATGGGACGTCAATAGTATCATAGCACTTTACACATCAAGAAACTTCACAAACAGAACCGTACAAGTGATTTGTTAGAAGGGAAGAATAAAGAAGGGATCCATATGCAAGATAAAAGAAGGATCAATGCCTATTTTAATTGGATATTAGAGAAGAATCAAAGGACGTTATTCTCTTTTGGGGTTCACAAAATAATAATAATAATAATAATAAGATAGAGCATTATTAAATTTGATAGATTAACAAATTCAAATTCTTTTATGTTATCATTTATATATATATATATATATATCTTGGCTGTACAATATTTTTACAAAAAATCTTAAGTGACAAACTATTACTAATTTTAATCTAGATACACCACTAACATTACTCTTTTACCCACCATTAACAAACTTGCTACGTAAAATTTGTTGTGAAAATATTATGGATGTAGCATTTCTTTATATTTATAGATTTGTCCTCCCTCCTAATAAGAAATGAATTTTATTGACTTGTCAAAAGTTCTTCTTACCTTTAAGGGAGCCTATTTGTTAATAAATAAATAAATAAGAAGAAGGAAATCTTAATGTTGTGGGCCTTCTATATAAATTAAAAATATCGAAAGTAATATACAATTGATTTTTTAATTTTTATTATGTTTCAAATTTCTTTCGATAAAAACGCAATATTCCTCTTCTTAAGTAATGTTGAATCTATAGATAGTTTTTAATTGCGTTTTTAAATTGAAAGCTCAATTAGTGTAGAAACACTAATGCTTGTTTAGACCTCCAATTTTAAATTACGGCTCAGTTGCTTTTACTCTACCTTAACTAAGTGCAGAACAAGAGTAAAAGATGCGTAATAAACTGAAACACTACTCTTATGCATAAGCAAGTACAATAAGTGATAAATGTAAAGCTTAAAAAGTAGGGAAGAAAGATGCAAATATAAGATAACACCAGGACGTGTTATCAAAGAGGAAACCGAAATACTCGGCTAAAAACCTTTCTGTTGCCCTCCAAGCCAAAATCGATCCATTAGTGAATAAGTTGGAGTACACAAATATCAAAAAGATCCTCCAAGCCTAATCTACCCAATGTACTTCAGCCTTCCAAGCTGCACCTACCAGTGGACTTCTCGGAGTATTGCCTTCACTAGTTATCCGGATCCCGCAATTCTACCCGATTGCATCTACCACCCAATGGCTTCTTCCAATACTTCCCATAGGCACCAAAACTTTTCTCAACACTCAGAATTGGTGAGGTAAGTGTTTGGACTAAGAATCTATCAAGGATGTGTAGATGGAGAGGTAGGAGTAATGGAAACTTTAGAGAAATGATGTAGAGGATTATGGGTAAACAATCTCTAACTCTCAAGTGTTTGGCTAGGGTTTCTCTTTCAAAAGTTTCTTGTAAAGACTCCTTATTCTTCTTACAATTTTGTGGGTACTGAGGGTTTATATAGTGTTGGTAAGGGTATGAGAAAAGGCACACTCAAAATAATCAGGCAGAGAGTTTGGTCACTTGCGACTTGGTCTGAGTCGCGAATGACTAGCGAAATCCAGCCTGTCAAAAACTCTTCAAATTCTAGCATGTGCTTCTCACGTGGCTTGTTTCACGGGCTGGCACACATAGCCCTTATATTAAATCCCACAAAAATACAGGGATATGATTAAACAAAATTACAATCAAATTTGAAATTAAAGCCAACATAAAACATAGTTGTAAAACAGAACTTTACAATATTCTCCTTTGGCTATTCCATGACAAAACCCCTAAACAGACTCTAGACTTAAAACATGAGTATGGGAACAGAGGCAAAACTCACTCACACCTAAATCTAGAAACTATGAAACACTTGAACCATATACACTTGTATCTTGAAACACTTGCACATAACAAATACCTTCATTAAATACGAGGCAAGTAGACTACAAGGCATGTATATAGAGCAAGTAAAATGCGATCAAGTAAAGATAAAAAAGATATGAATAGATAGCATAACTTGATCAAATGAGAAAAGTCATTAAGAAATGACCACAATGAACATTTGACAAGTAAATGATCATTTGGACATGCAAGCAATTAAGAGCAGTGTAAAAATTAATTGCATGTCCAACAAGCACATGATGCATTAAGAAACTAAAGCAAGGGGCAATAGATAGTTAAAAGTATCAAGAAACAGCTACAAAAACCAAGATACAAAAGTACTAAAGATAAATTGAGTTTTAAACTAAAGTACTGAAAGCTTTAAAGTAAAGTAATGTAAATAAACTATACTAATCAAAATATGGCAAAATGCTGTTAGAACTTTTAAGTTGTGTGGTTGTAGGTTAGCTTCCTCCTTTTGTATCCACCATGCTCCCCCTTTCTGTATGCACTCCCCCTTACTCTATGATGCTCACCCCCATATTCTATGGAGTATTCACAATATTCACATTATTCACAATAAGGATTTCTCCCCCTTTTTGGCACAAATAGCTAAAGGTTTGCCTCAAGCTTGTGTTGAATCTCATCCAACTGTCTCAATAGTAGTCAAGCGAAGCTGAACATGATTATTGTGAGAATACATGATATTAGCAAGTCTAGAAATGCGCTCATGTAAACCCTCCATTAAAGTCATCATCTTATCCATGTGAGGGACAAGTGATCCAAGCTAAGAGTGAGTGCTGGAAGCTTGAGGCTCTGAGGTGTAAATAGGTAATGACTCAGGAAGTTTGGAGACACTAGGAGCAACTGAGCTTTTCCCAATGGGAGAGGCAGGAGAGGAAGTCTTAGATCCACTCAATGGAGGCTTGGTGGGGCTCTTCTTTGCCTTTTCAACAGAGGAGTGAACCTTGCTGCTCTAAAGAGAATGCAAGGAACGGACCTTGACGAGGTAGGACCGTTCCATTCTTAGGAGGATGAATGCCCTTGAGAGTTAGAATCATCATGATTAGGTTGCAGAAAGGAAGATGTGTCCTTGCAGCTGATCGTCCTGCAGTCCTTCCCAAAATCTGAAAGATGTGAGCACAAATGTTGATTGGAACTCCATTAATAAGAACACAAAGGAATTGGGCTCTTCCAAGACAGATGAAACCAGTGTTGGTCAGTGGGTATAGGTTTGAGTACATACTCAAGGTAAGAGTCTTCATTTCCAGCCCGAATCTTGAAGTGCCAATTGATGTACCCGTGGATGAAACTTCATTATCTGCTCCTAATGTTTCAAGGATTTGGACAACGGGAGCCAATCGGTCATCATAAGGGGATGTATCCACATTTACTGTACGATTCATTTGAAGAATCTTAGGTAGATAGTCCGGAGTGATGATGAAGTCCTTTCTACGAACCCAACATTTCAGTTCAGCTCCGGTACACCAGGCATTAGAGTAGAATTCCTTGATCAACTTCTCAATAGGATCTTCAAAGCCACCAAACAAGCTAGCCCAATCTCTGTCAGCAAAGATTTTAGAAATGAAAGTTGATCCCAATGTGTCAAATCTCACAATACTTTCTACCACAAGTGGAGCATTCTTGAAATTGTTGTTGAAGGATTGAGAGTCCAGAAGAGTCTTGAAGCTCTTGTTATCAAAGTTTGCTGATGATTGTCAAGTCCTCTTTGATACTGGAGATGATGTGAGATCAATCAAAGGCTCTTTACCACGTGAAGATCGATGAGGCATCTGCAAAATAGCCATAAAAATACAAACCATACACAACAATGGTAACAAACATGATTAAATGCAAGTTAGTACAAAAACAAGTAAACAACTCTTAAACTCTAAGTAAAAGAGCATACATTAGAACACAAAGACATGAAAACAATGCTAGAAGTCTAATTAGACAAAGAGCATGACAATATGCATGACATGTCACGATAGGGTGTGTGCAGTGCAATGCATGACCAAAGCATGAACAAGCACTCATGGAGAAAAGTGTGTAAAACACACAAGCAATGATAGAAATATGTTACAATTAAGTAAACATGGCAATCCCCAAAGTTTGGTACTCATCGGAGTCCAAACAAGTGCCAAAATGCCTAAGAAGCATTTTATCAAACACTTGGCATGCATGAACTAACTCTATATGATGAAAAATACATGAACATTATGAGATATGCCTTAAATACATGTTAAAAATGCCACATGGGGCCAACATAAAAATCAACAAACAAAATGGGCTAAGCCCAATAAAAAAAATAGAAAAAATTTGTTGGCCCCATATGGAAAAGGAAAACCCTAACTACATTTTGAAGACTTTGGAACACTTGTAAATTACTCCTGTGAGATTTGAGAGGTTTTGTACCTTCTAACTCTACAAGTGTCGATCGGAACAAGATCTACAATCAAATGTTGGTGGAATCTAGTTGCTATAAGAACAACACGCATTGATCTGAAAACTTTGAGTGGGATCTCAAAGTCACAAACGTAGGAGTTTCTGTTCTGCAAATCCAAGAGAGAAAGAGTCTGTGGATTCGAAACTTGCACATGGTCATGTCAGTAAATTACTACTGGAGGTAGCAATAGATTTAGGGTTAAATCTTTTATAAAAACTTCAATTATCTTTTAGTGGGTTTGTTTTATCTTGAGAATAGTTAGGTCAAATCGTCCCCAAGTTTTTACCCTGAGATGGTTCATTTCATAGGTTTTCTTAAGTGATCATATCGGTGTGTTCTTTATTTTTACCCTATTGTGCATGATATGATCTCTCTTTGTTTTACCTAGATCTCATAATTAACCTAAGTAATCACTTGGCTAATATTTTAGGTCAAACAATCTGCGTTAAGGGGTCTAAACAAACAAACACAAAGAGTTTTGGACACAAAAGCTCAGTTTTGATCAGTTGAGGGAAAACTTTGATCGATCGAAGCAGTGAAAAAATTTTAAAACTTAAACATCTGGAGATTGTATTCAGAGAAACAACTTAAAAAGTAGTTTTTAAGACTCAATGTATATGAACATGATCCAAAAAAATTTTAAAAACATGATACCACTCAAATGCAAATATCAAAACCAATAAAGGAGTTAAAATATATAAAAAAAAAAAAAATTTAACTTCTAAAACATGAAAATTTCTTTTTTCTTCAAACTTCCCAACCAAAATGAAAATATGCATTTACATATTAATTCATATGCAATTAAAGATAGCCAAATTAGAAAACACACATAGTTTTAAATACAATATTTAGCAACGATTTGTGTGTAGTGTGTGCAACTAGTAAGTGTACAAAGTGCAAAAAATGTGAATTGTAGATAGTAATCAAACAAATTTTCTACATCATCAATCACATTGGTTTGAAAGTGACTATCACCTAAAGAGTTACACCATATAACTCCTACATCTCCTAAAAACCAAGCTTGCAATCATGTAAAAGCATTTTGATTCTTTTTGCTTTTTGTTTTTTTCATATTATTTTCTTTTTGACCACAATCTAAGATATCATACATGGACATATAGGAGATAGAAAAGAAAATACCCATGTTACAATTTTTTTTAATTATTTATAAAAAAAAATAACACCTCATTTTATCTTGTTGTGCAAAGGCTGCACCTTACCAAGCATAGCTTTTATGTTTTGCACACAGGAGTTCATGATTGGCGAGTAACAGTGATGAGATGGTTATTTATGCCTTTTTCCTAGGATTTATTAGTCCTTATGATCAAAAGAGTGTGACATCAAAATCAAGATCGTTTGTTTAAAGACTATAAACAACTCACACAATTAAGCACTAAATAGCACAAAACTAGCAAAGTGCAAAAAGTAGCTCATCAAATCTAAGCAAGGTACACAGTCATGAATGCAAATTTCATTGGCCAACCTTAATTAAACACTAAGTGATGTGCAATACAAAAAAAATAATTTTTGAATTTTCAAAATTTTATTTTGACCACAACCAAAAAGTACACATGATGCTAAATAAATAAAATGCAAAAGCAATGCTTGACAACATGTATGCAAAAACAGTGCTCAACTAAGCTATAAAGGGTACACAAACAAGAAATATCAATTTCTTAATTAACTCATGAGTACATGTACAAACTAGTACATACTCATAAAAAAATTAGAGATATCTCATGCACTCTGTTAAGGAACACACACTTTCTATGTTTTTCCACAATGTCAAGCATGTTACAAGTCAAGAGAGAGATATTATAGTTCATATAATCCTCAAGAAAAATAAAACAAAACACAAAATAAAATATTTTTGTCTTTTTGAAAATTTTCAATGTTTTTGGATTTTATTTTTTTGAATAAAAATATAACTTAAGAAATAAAACAACCAAAAATAGAAAGAAAACATGTCCACAAATAATTGAAAAAATTAAATCAGGGACAAGTAAACAACATTCACCTTAGTGAATCTTTTCTCATCCATACAGCACGCGTCTTTGGCTTTGTAGGTGAAAAACCATGAGAAACAGAGTGCATTTGAGGGATTACACACTTCTTTTGAGAGAGACCTAAATCCTGCAATTTCCTTACACAAGCCAACAAGCTTAAATTTTTCAAAAGTATGTGAAACAATTTATCAAGACTTGTAGCAGGAGATATATCATCACAGATTGTTTGTTTATTTAGACTCCTGAAAGCACAAATTGTTTAAATTTCAATTAATGACAGTTAGAACAAATGTGAACATAAACACCACAAAAGTGATGATCAGGAAAAAATTTAGGAACATCAATATTCCTAAAGTAGTTTCTGCTCACAGGCTTTGGTTCTCGTCTCAACAAAAAACAATTTGGCCTAATGTGACCAACAACACTACAAAGGTGACAGGTAGGCACAAAAACAAATTTCTTTTGCAATTTAGCAGTAGGTTTAGACACAGGTTTAAAAACTTCAGTGTCTATATCAAAACTTTTACCTTTGTCTAACCAAGCAAAACAAGCCTTTTGTTTATGACTCCTCTTAAAAGAAGGAACATAAACTTTGTCATCTTTAGTCTTAAGAGGAACGGAAACAGATCTGTTATCAACAGCAAGTTTGGTATTAGACAAATTTTCAAGCTTGGTATTATACACCAACATAGAGCAAGGCAAAAAAGGAAAAAGAAATGGGGCCAAAAATTCTAACTAACTACCATCACTAATAAACCAGAACTAATTACATCAGGACACGTGGTCAAACTCGATAACTATTTTTGGTATTAGCTTCTGCACATGCTGATCTTATGACTTCATTAAGCTTAATTCTATCATTTGCCCAGTATCATTAAACGACATTGTTGTTTCTTCTTTATTTACTTTCCTTTTCTTCAAAGCATCACAATTAGATCTTTTAACAATCGGAAACTCAATCGAGCGAGTTCTTAGCTAAGATAAAATTTTTTGTTTTTATTAAGCTGTTCTCGTGTCCAATCAAGCCTTTTTAGTGAATCATATTGTTGGGTTATATGAATGTTCAATATGTGTGTAAAACACCCTTGAACGTTTAGACCCCAAATTATAAAATATCAATTCAAGCTCATTATCAAACAATTAATGTGCGGAATATGAATATAAGCCAATCACAGAATTGATAAACAATCTAAGCCAATTAATCACATCCACAAGAAAAAATAAAAGGCAAAGATAAGGGAAGAGAGATGCAAACACAAGGACAACACGCGATGTGTTATCGAAGAGGAAACCGAAGCCCTCAGCGTAAAACCTCTCTGCCGCCCTCCAAGCGGTCAATAATACACTAGAAAATGTAGTTGGGATATATGAACAGTAATAGACCCTCCAAGCCTAATCTACCCAGGTACCTAAGCCCTCTAAGCTTCCTGCTCCAATCAGGTTGCGCCGAACCTTTTTCTTTTCTAACTTACCGAATTCCGCTATAACCCATAGCATCAACCAATAACCATTGGTCCCTTCCAAACTGCTTCTTTTAGCACCAAAAGACCTTCTCACAAATGTGGGTGTGGTGAGAAAAGAATTTGGTCAAAAACCTCTCAAGGATGTATCAATGGAGATGAAGAGAGTAGAGAAATTTGAAGAGTCTCTTAGTGAAGATTGGGGATGAGGCAATCTTATTTTTCTCTAGGGTTTCTCTCTCAAAATTCTCTCTGGAAACTCTCTACATTTCATGGGTATAAGGGTCTATATATAGATTAGGGGTGGCAAAATCAACCCAAACCCATTTGCCCACCCAAACCCACCCACTTAAAATGGACCCAAACCCACCAAATTATTAGTTGGGTTAAATGGGTATTAACCCAATTAAACCCAATTAACACTAATGTTTATTGGGTTTTAATTGGGTACCCAATTACCCAACCCCAAAACTACTAAAATTACCAAATTACCCCCTCAACCTAAAAAATGACCAAAATAACACCTAAACCCAAAAAATGACCAAAATACCTCAAAACCCCAAAAAAAGACCAAAATACCCTTGAAACTCAAAAAAAGACCAAAATACCCCCGAAACCTAAAAATGACCAAAATACCCCTAAAACCCAAAAAATGACCAAAATACCCCCAAAACTTAAAAATGACCAAAATACTCCTGAAATCCAAAAAATGACCAAAATACCCCCGAAACCCCAAAAAAAAGACCAAAATACCCCCGAAACCTAAAAATGACCAAAATACCCCTAAAACAAAAAAAAATGACCAAAATACCCCTGAAATCCAAAAAATGACCAAAATACCCCCNCCCCCTTTTTGGCACAAATAGCTAAAGGCTTTCTTCCAGCTTCTGTTGAATAGTATCTAGTTGTAACTCAATGGTTCCGAGACGCATTTGAGTTTGACTGTGAAAGGAGTTAAGGAGCTATTCCAAATCAGAGATCCGATGAAGCACATTTTCAATAAAGTAACTTTGTTTAGGTGTTTGAAATCTAGGGTGAATAGATGGAGTCCCAGATGATTGTACAGGTGTAACTGTAGCATGAACAGATGGAGATGCGTGTGTGGATGGCTCACTCTTAGGTTGCTTGAGAGTGTATATTGATATTGGTCGAGGACGAGGCATAATTTTCTTATCTGATGAAGGACTAACACCTTCACGAAGGATAATCTTCATGATTAGACTACAGAACAAAAGAATTGTTCGTGCTGCTGATCGAGCTGTTGTTTTCCTAATGATCTAAAATATGTGAGCACAGATGTCAATCGGGACACCGAAAATGAGGTCACGCAGGAATTTAGCCCTTCCAAGACTGATGAAGGCAGTGTTTGACAGTGGGTAGAGGTTGGAGAACATGATCAGCTTTAGAGTTGTCAGTTTAGGCGAAAATAATGCAGTGCCTATAGATGATCCTGTGCTTCCCACTTCATGTTCATTCCCAAGAACTTGAAGGATGTCTTGAGCCTGAAGTACTCTGTCATCATATGGAGTTCGATCCACATTTTCTGGTTTGGTGATGCGAAGTACCTGAGCAATGTAGTCTCATTCATGGAAAATTCTGTTCCTCGTACCCAACATCTCAACTCTATCCCCGTGTATCGAGCATTAGAGTAGACTTCCTTAACCAATTCTTCAATTGGATCTTCAAAATTCCACAAAAGATAAGCCCAATCTCTTTCTTCAAAAATCTTAGGGATAAATGTTGTCCCTAGGGTATCAAACTTGACAATTCGTTCCACAATGGGAGAAGCCTCTTTAAAAGTGTCTGTGTAGGTCTTTGAGTCAATAGGTGTCCTGAATCTCTCAATGGACGAGTCTCTAGATGACTTAGACAATAGTCGTGTCTGTTTAGCAACCGGGGTTGACGGGTCATTAGTTACAATGTCTTTGCCTTTGGAGGAACAATGAGTCATCTAAAAAATATTAAACACACAGCAGAAAACCAAATGCAATACCACAAGGTACAAACATTAGTTTGATTAGATTCAGATATAAAGGTGTGAAACAGAGAGATTTCTCTTAAACACAAAAACATGAACCAGGATAACATCAAGAAGACATAAGCAATACTGACAAAATCAGTGAAATAGGCAAAAAAATATTATGAAGAATAGTGACAACACAGAGACAAGGGGGAATGTGCACCACAAAGTCACAAGTGACAAAATACCAAGAACATGAGATGAACGGAGCAACACATTTATGAAACACATTACAAAGCACAGACTTTCTAAAGAAAAAAACATGATAACACACATGTATAGAATATTAGAAACAAAGTAAAGTCAAGACTAGAATATCAAAACTTAACAATCATAAACCCAAACCATGTTCGAACCCATTAAATCTCAAGAACTCGAAAACACTTCACAAACAAGAAAAAAAATGCTCAAATCAAGTACAATGAAGTGAGATAGAGAAAACCCACACCTTTTTCTTGATGTTTGAAGTAGACATGATGCAAAAACGGAAGCTTTTTCAAGAGAGACACGGAGTGTTTGAGAGAGAGAAATGAGGAAGATAATGAACAGTCACAAAAATTCGAGGGAAAAACTGAAAAAACAATTTTAAAAACTGTCTTTAAAACGCAAAACATGCGTTTTTCGTGACTGGATTAAGTCGCCAGTCGGTCGCCAGGTAAGCCGCGAAACACATAGAAGTTAAGATTTCTGAAAAATTTTCTAAGTGTTTTTCGCGATTGGAAGGTCTACCCGCGATACAGTCGCCAAGTGAGCTGCGAAAATCTCTGTGTACCGTCGCGACTGGACCTTCCACCTGCAAACAAGTCACCACATTGAGCCGTAAAAATCATAAAAACTCAAATTTTGAAAAATTTTCTAAGTATTTTTTGCGACTGAGACCTTGACTTGCCAGTGAGCCGCCGAGAAATCTCAGAGTGAGCTCGCGACTGGGGCATGCGACTGGACCAACCCGCGACTGAGTCGCCAAAACAGGGCAACACTTTTTTGAAATTTTTGACATTTTTGTAAAAACAAAATACTTTCCAAAAACAAGCTAAAACACTCAAAAATCTTTTTGTATTTGATCAACAAAGATTGAGCTTGTGAAAACACATTTAAACAAGTACAATCACACAAATGAATATGACATTTATTGAACATAGACTTGTGTGTTGTGTGTGAATATCAAGAATGAGATAGTCCTTAGTCTAATGTGAAACTTCAATGATCAATTAAATTAAGGCATACACAACTAGTACTAGATAATGTGACCTATCTCAATTATAAAAGTATGTATATATGACCTCCCACATAAACTTGAGTACATTTCTTTGAAGCTTTTCATTTGGCTTTATCTCCAACATATCATTTGATCTTTTTGAATCAACATATCTCATTGTGAGATCGATGCCTGAAATTTTAATATTTCAATTTGATGAGTTAGCCTTTGGCTTTTTGGGCATCATACAATTTATTTTGGTCGCTTTCCCTTTTTCCTAGTCAAATACTAGTATGTGCGACAGGCTTTTGTAGCTCAATATCGCTTTTCATTTGGAGATTTACATTTGGAGAGCTCTTTGAGTAAAGCAATAAAATAAAAGTGGGAAGATATATAGGCACAAGTTTATGCATGTCTTAAGATCAACAAAACCATTCACTAATCATTCATGACAAGGTTGAAGATCTATTTACAACAGTCACATAGATTTCAGAATTTCTTCCACAATGATATGAGTGCATAAGAAACAAGTTCAGTTCGTAAATGCACAAAGCCATTAGTACAAAGGTACAAGGCAAAACATGCTATGAGACAAAACTTAACAAACACGATCAAACTTTTAGGATTTTCTACTTTTTGACACAAAATCAGTAAAAGATTTAACAAAAGCAACTTAAATAACAATGTAAAAACATTTGAACCAAAGATAAACACACAAACAAAATAACGACCTAAAAACTTGCAAAAGCACACAACCAAGCATATTCACAAACATGGGAAGTATTAATGCATGGACATGTTGTAATGCTTATGCATGAGTACCCTTTGTCACCCACATGTCACGTGCGTTTGGGGTGATATCCTTGACGGATTGGGTACGAGAGTTAGGACTTTCAAACCTTCTTGTGAAGCTTTCCAAGCAATTTGTGAAGGCACCGATCATCTTCATCACGTCCATCATTCCTAGATCATGATTCTGACTTCTTGGTTGCTCACCACCCCAAGACCTCTTGTCATTTCTCCTTCCTCGTGACCGAGGAGCACTAGCATTGTTCAATGCTCTCAGCTTGTGACAGTTGGGTTTTGTATGTCCTTGCACTCCGCAGAAGTGGCAAAAATGGTTTGATCTGGGCACCCGTTGTGATCTTGGAAGAGATTTTCCTTTAGCTTCAAATCTGGCTTCTGATTGATTACGGGACTTATTAAACACTCGCTGATCAGCTACCTTCTTCTTCTTTTCATCCTTAACTTTCTCAAGAATAGGCTCTTCTACTGTCGTCTCTTTAGCCTTCACAAACTTCACTTTTTTGGTGACATTGGCTGATGAGCTACTCCCTCCAGTATATCCCAACCCGGACTTGTCTGAGGCATGTTTTTGAGATGAAATAACATCATCTAGCTTCTTGGAGGAGACCCTATCTATCTTGGCATGAGCTTGCACTACCTCTTGCTCAAGAAATCTTACTTTTGTGTAAGCTTCTGATAGCTCACCATTAAGTGTTTCAATCTCACACTTTGCCTCCTTGTATCGTACTAGTAGACTTTTGTAATATTTCTCAGCTTTCTTCATCTTCTTCACAGCCGCCTTTGCCACCTTTGCATACTCACCCGATTTCTCAAGAAGTAAGTGTAATTCTCTTGAAGACCAATGTATCTTCATCTTCTTCAGCCTTCGATTCTTGAACAACCCCAATAGACTCCAAATCAGAATGCTCACCAAGCTCCTTCACAAGTGAACCCAAATCATCTGAGGATTCCACATGTGCAATGGTCATGAATGCGGAGTAATTTCTTCTCCGTCATAGCTATCTTCAGAGTCAGAGTTTGATGAATTAGTGTCACTCAAAGTAGTAGCATAGACCTTTCCTTTTGACTTCAAATAGTTAGGACATTCCTTTTTGAAGTGTCCATGTCCATTACACTCGAAGCAAGTAATTCCTTGCGAGGATTGGGAATCTTTACCATCTTTTCTTCGGAATTCTTTCTTCTCCTTCCCAGAACTCTGAAATTTTCCTTTGTCACCAAATTTCCCACCGTTCTTGAGTCTTAAGAATTTTCAGAAGTTCTTTATAAGGTACACCACATCTTTATCTACTGCATCCTCTTCCGAAGAGTCATGAGATACCACTTTCTCATCAATTGTTTTAAAAGCAAGAGATTTACTCTTTTTTTGTGTGGGCAGTGACAATTCATACGTCTGCAATGAACTAACCGGCTCTTGCACTTTAATGTCGTCAAGATCCTTGCTCTTCAATGGCTGTTACTTTGGCACGAAATCTTTCCGGCAATGACCGAAGGATCTTCCTTACTATTTTAGAATCCTCCATCTTTTCCCCCAAATTGAATTTGTCGACAACCACCTCATTCAGCTTACTGTAAAAAGAGTCAAAGGACTCATCCTCACTCATCTTTAGCTCCTCAAAGTGAGTGGTTAGCATCTGGAGTTTAGTGTCCTTCACCTTCTTAGTCCCTTCATAAGTTGTCTCCAGAATTTCTCATGCTTCCTTAGCAATGGTGATATGTGAAATCCTGTAAAATTCTTCTGGAGAGACACCACAGAAAATGGCATTCAAGGCTTTGCTATTTGCATTAGCCGCCGCAAGAGCTGCCTTGTCCCAAGTGGATTTGGTGGCCTCCGGTCTAGTCCAACCAACTTCAACTGCATCCCACACAGCATCATCAATAGAACACAAAAATTCTCTCATTCGAACTTTCCAAAATGCATAATTATTACGATAAAAAAATGGTGGCACAGTTAGAGATTGAGACCTATCCATCTCAAAACGGGGTCAAGGATCGCACTAAGGTATTTATACCACAACGAGTGCACCTGCTCTGATACCAATTAAATGTTCAATATGTGTGTAAACACCCTTGAACGTTTAGACCCAAATTAAAATATACAATTCAAGCTCATTATCAAACAATTAATGTGCGGAAATGAAATAAGCAATCACAGAATTGATAAACAATCTAAGCCAATTAATCACATCCACAGAAAAAATAAAAGGCAAAGATAAGGGAAGAGAGATGCAAACACAAGACAACACGCGATGTGTTATCGAAGAGGAAACCGAAGCCTCGCGTAAAACCTCTCCGCCGCCCTCCAAGCGGTCAATAATCACTAGAAAATTAGTTGGATAATGAACAGAATAGACCCTCCAAGCCTAATCTACCAGGTACCTAAGCCCTCCAAGCTTCCTGCTCCAATCGAGTTGCGCCGAACTTTTTTCTTTTCTAACTTACCGGATTCCGCTATAACCCATAGCATCAACCAATAACATTGTCCCTTCCAAACTGCTTCCTTAGCACCAAAAGACTTCTCACAAGTGGGTGTGGTGAGAAAAGGATTTGTCAAAAACCTCTTAAGGATGTATCAATGGAGAGGAAGAGAGTAGAGAAATTTGAAGAGTCTCTTAGTGAAGATTGGGGATGAGGCAATTTTTTTTCTCTAGGGTTTCTCTTTCAAAATTTTCTCTGGAAACTCTTTACATTTCGTGGGTATAAGGGTCTATATATAATGGTGTGTGTTTGGAATATGAAGAGACAGTTTTTCCCAAACAGGGTGAGTTGGCGGCTTGGCCTCGCGACTGGTCATAGTCACGAGTTCAAGTCTCGAGCTAACGGCCTGGCCAGCCTGGGGCTTTTGTCCTGTAGTGCGACAGCTGGCATGACCCTTCACCTCCCCGCATGCTTCTCACGTGTGCAGCAGTTGGCAGCTTGCAAGTCGTGAGTCAGCTGCGAGTCCCTGCTTCTTTGCACATTGTTGACCAATTCTTCACACTCTCTTCACACACTACCCTTACATAAAACCCACCTAAATACAGGGTTACTAAGTGCTAAATTACAAGCAAATTGGCACGGAATAAAGCCAACAAGGTGGTTGATAAAATTCAACTTTACATTATAGATTGACCCCAATTTATTAATTCAATTGCTAAAATTGATTAATTAAGTGAAATTATACGTAAATCAAGGAGGCACTAACAAATCACCAAATAAACTAAATGCAGTGGAAATTGAATTGACACAATGATTTGTTGATGAATAGGAAAAATCTCTTGCAAGGCAAAAACCCCACCAAGTGAATTTCATA
This sequence comes from Quercus suber, assembly GCF_002906115.3. NCBI lineage: Eukaryota > Viridiplantae > Streptophyta > Magnoliopsida > Fagales > Fagaceae > Quercus > Quercus suber. The sequence goes on along the minus strand of NW_027069725.1, from coordinate 25,114 downwards.
TCATCACTCCCAAGAATCCACTAATCAAGTACATGCAGTTACAAGTATAAGGAATCTTACCACTACCCTAGACTATCCCAAAAATACCAACCTATAGTTGAACTTTTACTCCAATCACTACTTGATCTTGATCTTGTAGAGACTTCTAACAGGAATTTAGACCCCTTAAACAACCAGATTGCGTAGCCTAGATTAATTAGCCAAGTTGTTACTTAGTCAAATTATGCAATTCTAGGTTAAAACAATCAACAATCATATCAAGAATAATAATGCAGCGGAAAATAAATGAACACAAGATATGATCACCCAGGAAACCACACGGTAAAAACCTGGGGAGGATTTGACCCACCGATCCTCAAGGCATAACAGAATTCACTATGAAAGAATTGAAGTTCTTACAAAAGGACTACAAGCTCCCCGCTCGACTTCCTAATGCTACCCACCAGTAGAACTTCCTGACACGACCACGCGCAGGCTCCGAATCCACGGACTACTTCTTTCTTGAATTCCTCAATCAGCTACAAGCTCCCCGCTTGCTTTTCTTTTAAGTTCCAATGGTTGCAACGTTAATGATCTTCAAGATGTTGAAATCATCTCTACCTTGAAAACCCTAAGTTTTGTGTAAAGGAAAGCTCCTCAAAGATCTCACAAGAGATTCACACAAAACAGCAATGTATGAGCAACAAAGTAATATGGACAACCGTAAAAAACGTGGCTAGGGTTTTGTTTATATACCTAGGGTAAAAACATAAAACCCTAAACGTTTAATGAAGTAGGGCTGAGTTGGAAATTCTGCAGAAAAATCAACCTGTGCGATTTTCGATCGATCGAGTCTATTCTTCGATCGATCAAGCCAGGCCGAAAGTCCCAAGTACTTCTGCAGCCACTCGATTCCAACTTTACAATATTAAACCAACTTTGAGCAAGTCTAAATAAGACTAAATACAATGTTTTGATCATGGTTTGCCAACATTACAAATTAGAGTTCTAAATACATAAAATCCTAAGACCTTAGAACCTAACAACTTCTTCCTTTGCACGGATCTTAATACGTGACTAACTCCCAACAATTGATTAATTTTTGTTGGATGCAAAGTTCTTCACTCTAAAGCACATTGAAGATTTGGAAGCATTTGGTTACAAAACCCTAAAGCGCACAAAAAGGCAATAATTTCTCACAAAATGTATGATTTCTCTAATTGAGTCTCTATGTCTTTGATGACTTTAAAATAAAATTTTTTTTATGGTCTAAAGGTTCAATGAAAGAAACCCTAACAATACAAGTCATCATGGGCCGAGATTTAGATATGAGAATTCTGAAATTGTAGAGCTCGATAGATTGAGAGGTGTCAAGCTTGTGTCGAGAATCCTTCATTAAGTCTCGATAGATACTAGTGTCGAGACTAATGTCAAGCTTCACTAAATCAGATTTTCTTCACTTGTTTCTTGGTTCAATTTTCATGTCTTTAATGATACCACTTGTAAAGTAAACTTCACATACTTGTTGATACATTAAACTCAACTTCAATCTACTCAATTATAAGTAAAGTGCATTTTGTCAAAGGATAAGTCAATGCATAGAAAATATGACCCTAACACATATACATGATGCGTCTATAGGGCTCTAAATTCCATGGTTCGTTTTAAACATAAGCACAAATAATTTTTTTAAAAGGAAAAAAAATGCTAAGATATGGTGAGCCTATTTTACAAATGGGGCATGAATTTTAAGTATGTAATTCATGTGGTGATTCACCAAAGTTTCAAGTACACATTTTATTCAGAGCTCTCTTTTGAAAGAAATTGAGCTTGAAGCATTGGTGATTTGGTGGTACACAAGGTGAGAATAGCCCATGAGTCAAAACGTAAGCAAGAATAGTTGACTAAGATCTCGGATCTAAAACGTAAAAATAAATGGGGGCACATATTCATTCAAGCTATCATTCTCCAGGACAATAACACCTAAAGTCTTATAAGCACAACTCTTGTAATTTCAGAGTTCACCGTTAAACAAGGGAGTTACCAGGAGCTAAAGGAAGGATGGTTGAATGTAAAATAGCCACGAATGAGAGGTCTGCTCAAATAGAGGGGTACCTAGAGGAATATAAGTTCTAATGCCACTTGTTGGGTCCCAACCTAGTTTTGCGTGAATTAAGAAAATCAACTGAAAATTTTAGTAAAAACCTCTTGCTTTTCTTTGCGTTCACACACACAATTGTTATTCTCACTATGCTCACACTACAGCAACACCTTTTTCTTTTTTTCACTTCGCAACATTAATCAAAACCTTACAAATTCCCCTTAAATTCCACACTAAGAGTCCAGTTGGTTGGGGGATGGAAAAGTTGGAGTATATAAGAGATTTCAGTTTCCCTTATTTGAGTTTGGTTGAGGGGTGAAAAAATGGAGTGACGAAAACTAGTTTATTTGCTTTAGGAGAAAAATGAAAGAATGGATGATGTAGTTCATATAAATTTACATTTTATGTCCTTACTACATAATATATAGAAAATAATTTATTTATACTTATTAACAATTAAAATTAATAAAATGACATCTTAAAAAAATTAACACATTACACATATTATTTTACTTTTTTTTTCTTTGTAATTAAATTTATTATATTTTGTTAAATAAAAATTAAATGGAATTTTCCAATAAATGCTTCCATGTTGGGGAAAAAAATCATGGACCTTTGCTAATTGAAAAGGAATAGCACAAAACATGAATATACAAGCAGTGAATGTTATTGTATGATGATAGAAATGAAACGTTAAAAAAATAAAAAATAAAAAATAAAAAAATTCAGCAAAAGACGATAAGAAGGACAGAATAAAACAAATCAAAGGATAGAGGTAGAAGTTGAAGTGTTGAACATTGTAAGTGAGGATAAAAATATAATTGTAAAGACTGAAGCAAAAGAGACCAAAATTTCTCTAGTTTTCTCTTCAAATGAGAAAATTGATTTTTGGTGCTCTTGGCCCCACCAAAATCTCACCTCTTTTCCCTCTCAACCAGACAACCAAATATATGATTTTTTCTCCCCCCTTTTCCATCCCTCTAATAATCACTCCAGCCAAACGCAACTGAAGTCACAATTGGATTTTGAGACAATTTCCTAACACTTATAGGTCATATGGATTTTAAAAGTGCTATGATGGTTGAATTGGATAATTAATTTAGATGAGGCCGAAGTAAATTCTTAAATTCTATAGGGATAGGGTGGGTTATCTGGAATGCTAAGGGCTTGGTAATTGCTTCCCTAACTTAGCAAATCCCTCCCCCTGGTACAATAACACAAGTTGAAGCAATGGCAGCAAGAACAGCAGTTGAGTTCACTTTAGAAGTGGGTATCAGAGAAGCATGGGCATTTAATTCATGATGTAAAAATTCAAGTTTCTCATTTTTCTTATATTAATTTTTCCCATGTTCACAATCAAGAGAACACAATAGCACATTCTCTTGTAAGAAGAACAATCACATCCCCCAATTTACTTGTTTGGGTGGAAGATGTGCCACTAGATATTCTTCATATTGTTCAAACCGATTTGGCCTCTTTGATTTAAAGAAATTGATTTTTTTTCTTCTTTAAAAAAACTGGAGACTTGGTATAGAAAGTAATCCTTCCAAGTGGTGCTAAAAACCCTTATTTTGAAAAATGATCTCCTAATTTGTAAGGACCACACTTGATTTGTAAAGTATGTAATGGAAATGCATACGAGTTGATGTATATCGATAGGAATTAACATCTTAAATCGATAAATGGAATATATTGAAACATTACATGCCAAGTATGAATAAAATGGATCCACAACATAAGAGACCCTTGGTAGTAAAACTTATTATACAAGCCAACTAATATTTTAAGAATAATAGTAGTAGAGGTCTTTCAATAATAATTAAGAAAATAGTTATAAGAGTGATAAGCTGAAAACAAACCATGAAAAGTTAAGTATAAAATGCAGCAATCAGACCAGTCCAATCAATTGAAGGTTCTTTACGAAGATTATCAATTTCTTGGCTTACTTGTTGTAAAAGCTGTTCATTCACTCGAAAACCACTGATATTTGTCTCAATGCTACATTTTTGTTGACAAAACACTTTTTTGCAATGGAGCATCTTCTGAATCATTTGCATTTTGTAATCTTGAAGATTTTTCTCCAGTTCTTTCTGTTTGGAAACCATCTCTAGCATCTCATCTCGACAGGGTTGAAATGCAGCCTTGTAAGTGTTTAGAGTGGCAACAAGTGAACCTCGTGTTTTTTCAAGTACAGCTCTCTTTTTTTCTCTTTCAACTGCAGTGCGTAAACGATTAACTTCCCTATCGATCTTATTATTGAATTTCTTTAAACGGTCACTCTTGTCCTGTCCAATGATACAGGCTTTGTCAACCAATTGATCAGCAGCATTTCTTAACTTGGACAAGCGAGCCTCATCCAAAAGAACAACATCAACCGACATATTGAATAAAGATTTAATATCTGCAAGGGACTCTGTTTTGGCATTAGAACAGCAAGAGGCAGACTTGAATACTTTTTCCATTTCATCAAGAGATTTAGAGATATTCTCTAAGAGCATATGAAAATCCTCCAAGTTATCTGTCAATTCAGTTTGTTGTGTTTTCTCTTGCAGTTCTTTGGACTTGGTACTCCTATCTTCAGTCGATGATGATTGGCATTGCCTTCCCATGCCTGAGGACGTGGAAGTTGGCTTACCTGCAAAAGTATAAGAAGATGTAGATAGCAAAGCATGAAATTCAATATACAGGGGACAACAGGAAGATAAATAAAGCCTAAACTACCTCGGACATGGCTGTAACTTCATTAGTAAATGCCATATAAGTAAATAACTCTTCCACCAAGAATCGAATTACAAAAAAGAGCTTTAGTTTGGGAATTGCTTATTTACGGTAGTTTATTTGTACAGAGTATATTATTTTGGTAACATTTATGTTAAATGTGTTACAAAACACTTAAAGCTGAAGTAGTTTAACAAAAATAAAAAAATAAAAAGCTAAAATTTTTGAGAGAGAGAAAAAAAAAAAAAAAAGGACTCAAAAACTAAAAAACTATTTTTTTTTTTTCAACAATTACCAAACGAATACAGTATTTCCTCTTTATAAAAACTTTCTTCTTCTTCTTTTTTAAAGGATACTTCCCCAAATACAATGAGCTGAATCATCTAAGGCTGTTGCCGTTGAAGTGAGAGTCCTAAATTCAATTGAACTAATTTATTCTCTGTAAAAGGGAGGACAGATGGTTCCAACCATTTTCTAAATGATCAGAAAAGAATTCAAAGTACTTTAGATAAGATGGGAATTGGGAGTCTGCCTCCAAGATATCAAGCTTTCATCCACATATGACTGCAAGTATATGTCTTTGTAATTCTTGGTCTCCCGGGCCAACGAATGAAAATAAGCAAAACTCATAGTTGTATTAATTAAACGAAAAACTTTAAGATCACAACCATTTCGCACTTATTTTTACAACTATTTGATGTAGATGAGTGTTCGTTGTGAAAAAATAAAAAAATAATAATAATAAAATTGGTAGGTTCATTTAAAAAGGACAAACAATCATATCTAAAGAAATAATAATAATGACAAACAACTAGTCATAGACTACTATATAAGTTAAATAGTTGTAAATATGAGTGTAAAATTAGTTGTGAATCTCTCATTAATGAGTCAGGTTGGGTACATGTGGTGGAGGCTTCTGGAAGCTTGGGGAGGTGGATTTTTCTGTTGAAATAAAATTACAAAAAGAAACTTACACAGAGAGAGAGAGAGAGAGAGAGAGAGAGAGAGAGATTTACAAAATTTCTTGTATTTTTTAAATAAAAAAATATGTAAATAAAATTTCTTGTATAAAAAATTGGGAAAAAAGAAGTCAAAACTACCTCTTTTAATGGCAAAATAGAGCTGGACAGAAGGATCAACGTTAGTAACAATTGTGAACTATGGACTAAAGTTACAAAAACAAAACTTATGAGACAAAAATGACAACTCAACAAACTGAAAAGACATAATTTGTAATTTTGTCAAATGTTTATGTTCTTGTATGGCTGTGACAAGCCTTCCATTAATTTCCCAAAGAGTAGTAAATAATAATCTTTAACATAGATGGGAAGAGACTGAGACAAAAACAAATACAGAAAAAAAAAATACCATATAATTTCCATCATAATAATATGATGATACTTTTCCATTCTTTATGCCCACTTTAGCTCGAAGTATTCAAGAAATCACCGTTATTTTAATACTTTAATCTTTTGAAAGACTAGTTTTTTTTTTTTTTTTTTTTTTTTTTTTTTGAGGTAATTTGAAAGACTAGTTGAGAAATTAAAACAACTCCGGATATTAAAATATTTAAGTAAAAAAATAACATTTTTTAATATCGCTCGCTCCTTTTTCTTTTCTTATCTTTGTGGGTCAAGACCTCAATTTCAGAAATTTGAAATTCCCTTCATACACTCTTTTGTTTGTTTTTTTCCCTCTTTTTTGAGAATCCTCTTCATACATTTTAAGCATATGTCATCAAAGATTTCCAAAGTGGGCTATAAAAAATGACTATAACGATGTAGTTTTAAAAATATTGAAAATGAAACAAAATAAGAAAGAAAACAACAGGATGTGAAAACATACCGGTCATGTTGCTATTGTCAGAAATGTCTTAGGAATTAGTTTCTTGAAATTCCTTCTTCTTGGATAGAAAAAAATGATAATTTACATTATTTATAGAGAGAAATCAATGGTCATGTTGCTCCACTACCGTACAATAGGACTTCAAGCATCATGGAACCTGTACATGCGATTTGTTGAAAGGAAAGAATAATTAAGGAATGGGGATGCAAGAGACAAGAATGATTGATGCCTTTTTTGTTTGGAAAGAAGGTAAGAATCAAAGGAAGGTATTTTCCTTCACTACGATAAGATTATTAAAAATAATATTATTGCGATTATTGTGTATTGACTCAAGTGATCCAATTTAGTGTAAAGCTCGTCCAGAGCTAAATTTAGACATTTAGCATTTACATCTCTATAAGCCCTGCATAGAGTTGATTGTAAAGTAGTATTCTTCCCTAAATTAGTTTCTTGAAATTCCTTCTTCTTGGATAGAAAAAATGATAATTTACATTATTTATAGAGAGAAATCAATGGTTATGTTGCTCCACGACCGTATAATAGGACTTCAAGCCAAGAAAGTCAATACCATATCGGAGGCTGTACCAGTTTGGCTAGCGATACAATATATTTCGGGTACCGATCAATACCGGTGTATCGTTTCAGATTTACCGCTATTTTATATATTTAATAACAATAACCATAACAATAATAATAATAATAATAATAATGCACAAAATCTTTTTGTTAACAGATGGCACGCAAAAGATTCTAAAACTAAAGTGGTGTAGTTGAAATTTGAAATTCAAAAGTTATTACTTTTACAGCACAGTAACTTCACATGAGTCGTTAGTGGCACACAAAACAATAGCCACAAAAACTTAAAATGCCCAAAATAAAAAGAAATGAAAGGGAAGGGAAGTCAGATAGTTAAATCTCAAAGTTGAAGATGAAGAAGAAGAAGAAAGGGAGATGAACAAAACAAGCGGGGCAGATGATCGGCGACGTGGGAGTGACGACCGGAAATGTAGTAACAACAGCAGAGATTGTGAGTTATTTGTCATTAACTTATTTTGAATATTTTTCTTTCTTTTCTTTTCTTTTTTCAATATTTTGTACCGTCTGATTTTTATTTTCCAGCCGATGTGTCCGGTATTTGCCGGTATATCCAGTATAGTCCGGTATTTTGAGCGGTATGAAACAAAGGTGTTTCAGTACCAGTTGACCAGCCGATATGATAAATTTCGGCCGTACTGACTGGTACGATACGAAATTGACTCCCCTGCTTCAAGCATCATGGAACCTGTATGTGCGATTTGTTGAAAGGAAAGAATAATTAAGGAATGGGGATGCAAGAGACAAGAATGATTGATGCCTATTTTGTTTGGAAAGAAGATAAGAATCGAAGGAAGGTATTTTCCTTCACTATGATAAGATTATTAAAAATAATATTATTGCGATTATTGTGTATTGACACAAGTGATCCAATTTAGTATAAAGCTCGTCTAGAGCTAAATTTAGACCTTTAGCATCTACATCTCTATAAACCCTGCATAGAGTTGATTGTAAAGTAGTATTCTTCACTTGCACGCCTAATCCATGGTATTTAAAGGAGGTTAAATCCTAGATTAAACACACATTAGTTATGGTTAATTGACTTGTATAAGAGCATTCGCATCAGGTCTTTTATAAATGTGTAAAATACACATTTTGACCACTTTTACACATTTTGCACCCAAAAACTCTTTACATCAGCTCTTTTAAAATCATTCAAATATGTGTAAAACTATAAACGAGCTACAGTACCCGTGTAAATTTACATGGGTACTGTAGCTCATGTATTTATTTTTTTAATAGCTTTTTCTCTCTCTCTCTCACTGCCACTCAGCTCCCTCTCTATCTATCTCAAACGCTGCCTCTCTTTCTCTCCACAACTTTCATCCTCAGTTCTCTCTACCTATCTCACATCTCTCACTCTCTCGTTCAAAGTGTGCCACCAGAGTTCACAGCATGCCACCGGAGTTCACAGCGTGGTGAGATCGGCGCTATGGGTCACAACGTGGCGGCGATGATCAATGATCGATGGCGGCGATGATCGATGGCGAGATCGGCGCTGTGGGTCACAACGTGGTGAGGTCGATGATCAATGAGCGTGGCGAGGTCGATCGTGGCGATGATCGATGAGCGTGGCGAGGTCGATGATCGGCGATGATCGATGAGAGTGGCGAGGTCGATCGCGGCGATGATCGGCGATGATCAATGAACGTGGCGAGGTCGATGATCGATGAGCGTGGCGAGGTCGATCGCGGCGATGATCGATGGCGGCGAAGATCGATCAATGATTTTTTCTTTGATTTTAGGTGGAGATCGGGGTTGATTTGATGTTGCTTTTTCTTTGATTTTGTTTGATCTGTGTGGGTTAGTGGCTTTTGGTTTCTGATGATGGTGGTGATGGTGGCTGGGCGGTGATGATGGTGGCTGTTGATCTGATGTTGATTTTGGTTGATTTGTGTGGGTTTTGGTTGCTGATGATGGTGGTGATGGTGGCTGGGCGGTGATGATGGTGGCTGTGGGTCTGTGAGAGAGAGGGGCAGTGAGGGAGTAATAATAAAAAATTGTAAAATAGGGAATATTTTATTGAATAAATGTGGAAAATAGATAAACTGATGTGGGTGTATTGTAAAAGTGGTCGGGTAAAATAGAAAAAGTAGGTTTTTTCATGTAAAATAAACATAGAATTTACAAGAGCTGATGCGAATGCTCTAACAAGTAGCTTTTTTAGCTTGCATATCAATAAGGATTGGGCCTGGCCTAGACTATTAGGCTTAACCTATCTCTAACAAAGACAAAGCCTCGTTGAAGTTGAAGGTTGATGGGACTTCAATAGTATCATAGCACTTTACACATCAAGAGACTTCACACATGGAACCAAACAAGTGATTTGTTCAAAGGAAAGAATAAAGAAGGAATTCGTATGTAAGATAAAAGAAGGATCAATGTCTATTTTAATTGGAGATAAGAGAAGAATCAAAGGACGTTATTTTCTTTTGCGGTTCCCCCAAAATATATATATATATATATGATAACACAAAGCTTTATTTAAGTTGATAGATTAACAAATTCAAATGCTTTTATCTTATCATATATATATATATATATATCTTAGGTGCACAATATTTTTACAATAAATCTTAGGTGACAAACAATTACTAATTTTAATCTAGAAACACCACTAACATTACTCTTTTACCCACCATTAACAAACTTGCCACATAGACTTTATTGTGAAAACATTGTAGAAATAGTGTTTCTTCATATGTATAGATTTGTCTTCCCTCCTAATAAGAAATGATTTTTATTGAGATGATTTTTATTGACTTGTCAAAAGTTCGTCTTACCTTTAAGGGAGCCCATTTGTTAAAAAAAAAAAAAAAAACAAATAAATAAAAATGAAGAAGGAAACCTACATGTTGTGGGCCTTCTATATAAATTAAAAAAATCAAAAGTAATATAAAACTGGGTTTTCAATCTTTATTCTGTTTCAAATTTTGTTTGATAAAAATGCAATAATCCTTTCTTGAGTAATGTTGAATCTATAGATAGTTTTCAATTGCGTTTTTACAATGAAAGCTCAATCAGTGTAGAAACACTAATGCTTGTTTAGACCTCCAATTTTAAATCATGGCTTAGTTGATTTTAATCTAACTTAACTAACTGCGGAATAAGTGTAAAAGATGCGCAATAAACCGAAACACTACTCTTATGCATAAGCAAGTACAATAAGTGACAAATGTAAAGCTTAAAGAGTAGGGAAGAGAGATGCAAACACAAGATAACACCGAGACATGTTATCGAAGAGAAAACCGAAGTAATTGGTGAAAAACCTCTCCACGGCCCTCTAAGCCAAAATCATTCCACTAGTGAATAAGTTGGAGTACATGAATATCAAAAAAACTATCCAAGCTTAATGTACCCAATGTACTTGAGCCTTCCAAGCTCTAGCTACCAACGGACGTCTTGGAGTCTTGTCTTAACTAGTTATTCGGATCCCGCAATTCCACCCGATTGCATCCGCCACTCAATGGCTTCTTCCAATGCTACCCATAGGCACCAAAACTTCTCTCAACACTCAAAATGGGTGAGGTAAGTGTTTGAGATAAGAACCTCTCAAGGATGTGTAGATGGAAAGGTAAGAGTAATGGAAACTTTAGAGAAATGATGTAAAGGATTAAGGGTAAACAATCTCTAACTCTTAAGTGTTTGGTTGGGGTTTCTCTCTCAAAATTTTATTGTAGAGACTCCTTGTTTTTCTTACAATTTCGTGGGTAATGAGGGTTTATATAATGTTGGTAAAGGTATGAGAAAAGGCACACTTAAAATAATTAAGCAGAGAGTTTCGTAGGTCACTCGCGACTTGACTTGAGTCATGTATGACTCGCGAAATCCAGCTTCTCAAAAACTCTTTAGATTCCAGCATATGCTAATCACGTGGCCTGTTTCACGGGTCGGGACTCGCGAGCCAGTCGCGAGCTTGTCACGAAATCCTCATCTTCACAGAATCTTATCCAAATTCTCACACACAACCCTTATATTAAATCCCATAAAAATACAGGGAGATGATTAAACAGAATTACAATCAAATTTGACATGAAATTAAAGCCAACATAAAACATAATTGTAAAACACAACTTTACAATCTCCTCCTTTGGCTATTCCATGACAAAACCCCTAAACAAACTCTAGACTTAAAACGTAGTATGAGAATAGAGGCAAAACTCACTCACACCTAAATCTAGAAACTATGAAGCACTTGAACCATATACACCTATATCTTGAAACACTTGCACATAACAAATAGCTTCATTAAATACGAGGCAAGTAGAATACAAGGCATGTATACAGAGCAAGTAAAATGCAATCAGGTAAAGATAAAATAGATATGAATAGATAGCAAAACTTGATCAAACGAGAAAAGTCATTAAGAAATGACCACAATGAGCATTTAACGAACAAATGATCATCTAAACATGCAAGCAATTAAGAGCAGTGCAAAAATTAATTGCATGTCCAACAAGCACATGATGCATTAAAGAAACTAAAGTAAGAGACAATAAATAACTAAAAGCATTAAGAAACGGCTATAAAAACCAAGATACACAAGTACTAAAGATAAACTGAGTTTTAAACTAAAGTATTGAAAGCTTTAAAGTAAAGCAATGTAAATAAACTATACTAATCAAAACAGGGAAAAACGTTGTTAGAATTTCTAAGTTGTGTAGCTGTAGGTTAGCTTCCTCTTTTTGTATCCACTGTGCTCCCCCTTTCTATATGCACTCCCCCTTACTCTATGATGCTCTCCCTTTACTCTATGGAGTTCACAATATTCACATTATTCACAATAAGGCTTTCTCCTCTTTTTTGTCATGAATAGCTAAAGGTCGGCCTCAAGCTTGTGCTGAATCTCATCCAACTGTGTCTCAACAGTAGTCAAGCGAAGCTGAACATGATTATTGTGAGAATACATGATAATTGCAAGTCCAAAAATGCGCTCATGTAAACCTTCCATCAAAGTCATCATCCTATCCATGTGAGGGATAAATGATCCAGGCTGAGAGTGAGTGCTAGAAGATGAGGTAATGTCTCAGGAAGTTTGGAGACACTAGGAGTAGCCGAACTTTTCCCAATGGGCAAGGTGGGAGAGGAAGTCATAGATCCACTCTTTGGAAGCTTGGAGGGGCTCTTCTTTTCCCTTTCAGCAGAGGAGTGAACCTTGTTGCTCTGAAGAGAATGCAAGAAAATCGGACCTTGACAAGGCAAGACCGTTCCATTCTTAAGGGGATGAATGCCCTTGAGAGTTAGAATCTTCATGATTAGGCTGCAAAAAGGAAGACCTGTCCTTGCAGCTAATCGTCCTACAGTCCTTCCCAAAATATGGAAGATGTGAGCACAAATGTCGATTGGAACTCCATTAATAAGATCATAGAGGAATTGGGCTCTTCCAAGACTGATGAAACCTACGTTGGTTAGTGGGTACAAGTTTAAGTACATAATCAAGGTAAGAGTCTTCATTTCCAACCTGAATCTTGAAGTGCCAATTGATGTACCCATGGAGGAAACTTCAAGATCTTCTCCTAATGTTTCAAGGATTTGGACAACGAGAGCCAATTGATCATCATAAGGGGATGTATCCACATTTACTGGACGATTCATTTGAAGAATCTTAGCTAGATAGTCTGGAGTGATGAGAAAGTCCTTTCCACGAACCCAACATTTCTGTTCAACTCCGATAAACCAAGCATTGAAGTAGAATTCCTTAATCAACTCCTCAATAGGATCTTTAAAGCCACCAAACAATCTAGCCCAATCTCTGTCAGCAAAGATTTTAGGAATAAAAGTTGATCCCAATGTGTCAATCTCACAATCCTTTCTACCACAATTGAAGCATTCTTGAAATTGTTGTTAGAGGATTGAGTATCCAGAAGGGTCTTGAACCTTTTATTATAAGCGTTTGCCGACGATTATCGAGTCCTCTTTGATACTAAAGATGATGTAAGATCAATCAAAGGCTCTTTACCGCGTGAGGATCGATGAGGCATCTACAAAATAGCCACACAAACATAAATCATACGCAGTAATGCCAACAAACATCATTAAATGCAAGTTAGCAAGAAAACAAGCGAGAAGGCAAACAAGCAAATAGGCAAACAAAAGGTGGTGTCCACGGGGGACAAACGTAGGTTTGGATCAAATGTCCATAACTTCATTGTGTTGAAGCATGGACGACACACTAGCATCGCGTGGGTGGCACAAACAAGCATGGTAGGCATAGCATCGTGCTTTGTGAAAAAAGAGAAAAGTATGCACAAAGCAACCGGCATCAAGAAGATGTGATAGGCCAAGAATGTATTGGCCTTTTTGGTAAATTAATCAATTAATTATCCAAGTGAATTAATTAGATTCAATTACATGCAATAAGCATGGTATCATAAATAAATCACCAAATAAACTAAATGCAGCGGAAATTAAATTTGACCCAGGTGATTTGTTTACAAATGGGGAAAACCACCGAGGCAAAACCCAACCAGGTAAATTTAAGGTTACCATTCCCTAGAATTCACTATTATCAAAACGAGTGGTTACAAGTAAAGGAATCTCAGTACCTTATACCAATCTACAGTTGAACCCTTACCCAAATACACAATTGAAATGTAGTGACAATCTCTCCTTTTCAATGCACAGCTCCCAGTATGTGACTAACTAATTGATGCATGGATCCAAGTACATGACTAACACACAAACTTAAGAAGGATGTTGGCTGTAAAGTTCTTTAGTTCATCCATATGATGAAGATCAAGAAGCTCTTTGGTTACAAAATCCAACAGTGTACAAATGTAGCAGCTTCTTCAAGAGAAAGATGAATTAGGGCATATGTCTAGTCATAATATGCTTGCATAAAACCTTTGCATCAAGTGAGACGACCTTTAAAATAATCCTTATATATTGCTAGTGTTGTGAGAAAAGAAACCAATATACAAATACACATGGATATGTGTGAAATTAGATTTGAAAAACTGATTTTCGTAATTCTCAATAGATACAGCTGTCGAGCTTCACATTTTAAATCTTGATAGATACATCTGTCGAGCTTTAAAAACACAGCACTTCTTCACTTGATTCTTCGACAGATTTGCACGGCTTCAATACTTGGCCTCGAACTCTTGTTCCTTGAAGTATTAAACACATCATAGATCTACCCAATTATAAGTAAAGTACGTTTTGTCAAAGGATTAGCCAATACTAAATAACATATGTTCTTAGCATGTTCCATATATGTCCTAACATGATGCATCCCAAATGGTTACATCCAAACAAGGCCTCACAGGCGTCGGATGCAACCACACAACCACAAACCCACTAAAGGTGTCAAACGTGGCAAAGCCTAGAACTAAAGAGGCTAACACAAGCATAAAAGCATAGAAGAAAGCAAGCATAGACATGCAAATAGGGGTGATCCAAACCCTTTGATATGGGCCAAGGTGTATGGACGAACACAAAGACCATAGGGTCTAGATAGGGTCCTAACCATTAGGCTAAAACACAAGAAATGCGATAAAAGGGAATGAAAGGGCTACAATAGCACACAGCATGAAAAACAATGTCTAGACCTAAGCACATAAACAAGGCGTGAAGCACACAAGCACATAGATGATGGCATAAAGCATGTAGAGAACATCGATCTAAGCATGTAAACACATCGATCTACACATATAAGCATGGAAATATGTATGTAGGCACATAAAAGCCTAGCACATAGACATGGAAGAACATGGATCCAAGCATATAAGCATGTGAAGACAAGGATCTAACCATATAGCATGGAAATAAACACATAGATACATAGATCCAAGCAAGGCATAGCCAACAACATCATACAAGCATGTGAGCATGTAACCCTAACATCATCCTAGAACAAAAAGAGGAACAACGAAAAGGAAAACATGGCATAAAACATAAAACATGTAGATCTAAACATATAAGCATGTAAGGATGTAGATCTAAACATGAAACATGGAATAAGGCATAAAAAGCTAGGAGATTTAGGCTAGAAGCACAAATAAAGCAGGCAACATGCTAAAGAAATAAATAAATCATGTGATTCAAGCAAAAAGAGCAAGATAAATGCTAGAAAAAGAGTTAGCAAGTTAGGGGTGTGGATAGTATATAAAAAGCTACATCCACACCCCTAAACCCCAAATCCAAAGTGTAAAACCAAGGAAAAGAAGATTGGTATAAGAACAATACCTTGTGTTTTTGGAGAAGAGAGAAAAATCAAGAGGCTTTGATATGTTTTTTGTGTGTCTTTTGTGTTTGAGAGAGAGGAAAAAAGCTTAGAATTCATCTAGGCAGAGAGCAGGACATAGGAAGACTCTTCTTTTTTATCTGGAGGGTGCCTGGGGCCTTTTATAGCCCCAACATTATTTTTTAGGCAGTGGCCCTTCAAGGGCCGCCACCTTCAAATGGTCCTAGATGGGGTTGATCTTGACACCCCTGGAAAGATCTTAACTTCCAGTTTTTAAAAAGATATGGAAATGGAAAACCAACGATCGGATCAAAAGTTTTGGCTCTAGAAAGTTAGCGGTGTATCAATCGATAGGTTAACCCGGTTTTCGTGATATCTCGGCTGTTCTAACTCAGATTTCAATTCATGAATAGTCGTTGGAATGAGAATTTGATAATCTTCGTAATGGCATTGGTTTCAACCCATTTAAATGACCAAATCAAAATTAGGGTTTCTGGGGGCCGCCGAGAGTTAACTCCGTGTAAACTTGGTCAAACTTGGTCAAAGTTTCCAAAAATCTCCAAGAAGCTTGGGTTTAAAGTAAAACTATGAAAAGTGTTGTTTTGTGAGGGTTTTGACCTAGCCTGACCTTTGGTCAAACTCTAGGTTGACTAGGGGCATTTTGGTCATTTTAGCTGAAAAAGGCACTCTGGGTGCCCCTGCGCCCGAACTGGTTATGCCACATCATTCTGGATGTCATTGTGACTCCATAGAGAGAAAATAATATTTTTGGATTTTTCATGGTTCGGCACAGAAATCGAGGGTGAACAAAAGACGGTATCAACAGCTACCTCTTCTTTATGTGACATCTTGAGTGCAATGAGAGGTGTCGGATAAAGAACGTAACTTCGAATTTTGTTGCCCCCAAATTTGCATGTGGAGACTATTCACGGATCGAGACCAAGCTTTACCTAACTGGACCGATCTGCTGTAGCTGTTTTGGAATATTTTGCAAACATGTCCCTAAACTCTGGGAAAGGAAAAGCCGCCCCCCACCCCCCTTTTTTTGGAGGTTTGACTGGGTCAATGTTGACTTGGTCAATGCTGCCCGGCGGCCCTTCAAGGTGTGCTGGGTTGACTCGATGGCCCAAGAAGGTGCGCTGGGCAGCCAGGCTGCCTTAAAACCCTATAAAAGCCCCTTTTGGCTCATTTTGACCTTATTTCACCCTTTTCTTTGACTTCCCACTTCTAGAGAATTTTCTAGAGTGATTACGAACTTAGCGGGTCTGGCTTTTCAGCTTCAGTCTTTTCTGCACTTAAGATCAGTGGCTATTTTTTTCTTCTTCTCTTCTTTTTTCTGCAAAATGTTAGTAGCAATACTACTAGGGTGCATGCTAGTGCTTATTTTATTTTTGGAATTTTCATAAGCATATTTTTTTTGCCATGATTTATGCAATGCTATCTTAGGAAAATGCATATTCCTTTTTTTTTTCTTCTTGTCTATGTTATATGGGTGTGCAAATATGCGGGAATTTAAATGCTGAAAATAAAATGCGTGATATAAGTAAAGGGACTTACCTGGTAGTCGGGAATAGTGGAAATGTGAGTCTGGGGCGCAGCTGCTAGTTTACTCACAGTAAATCGGGAACTTGAAAACTTTTGAGTCATTTGGTAGCTGTGTGATGACGAGGCATACGATGTGGCTACTATTCAATCTCAAGATGGAATGTGAGCCTAGGGTGCAGCCGCTAGCTTACCCACTATAGATCAGGAACTTGGACTCTTGAGTGACTTGGTAGTTGTGTGATGGCAAGGCGTATGGTGCAGCCGCTTTTTCAACCTCAAGATGAAATGTGAGCCTAGGGCGCGGCCACTACTTTACCCATTGTAGGTTAGGAACTTGAAAAATTTTGAGTGACTTTGTAGCTAGGTGATGGCGAGGCGTACAGCGCGGTCGCTTTCTTAACATTAAGATGGAATGTGAGCCTAGAGCGCGGTTGCTAGTTTACCCATTGTAGATTTAGAACTTTAACTTTTGAGTGACTTGGTAACTGTGTGATGGCGAGGCATACGGCGCGGCCACTTTCTAACCTCAAGATGGAATGTGAGCCTAGAGTGTGGTCGCTAGTTTACCCACTATAGATCAGGAACTTGAACTTTTGAGTGACTTGGTAGCTTTGTGATGGCGAGGCGTACGGCACCACCGCTTTCTTAACCTCAAGATGGAATCTAAGCTTAGGGCGCAACCGCTAATTTACCCACTGTAGAATGTGAGCCTAGGACGCAGTTGCTAGCTTACCCGCTGTAGATATGGAACTTGAAATTTTGAGTGACTTGGTAGTTGTGTGATGGCAAGGCGTACAGTGCAGCCACTTTCTTAACCTCAAGACGGAATGTGAGCCTAGGGCAAGGCCACTAGTTTACCCACTGTCGAATGTGAGCCTAGGATGTGATCACTAGCTTACCCACTATAGAATGTGAGCCTAGGGCGTGGCCACTGGTTTACCCATTGTAGAATGTGAGCCTAGGACGTGGTCGCTATTTACCCATTGTAGAATGTGAGCTCAAGGTGTGGCCGCTGGTTTACCCACTATAGAATGTGAGCCCAGGGTGCGGCCGCTGGTTTACCCACTATAGAATGTGAGCCTAGGGTGCAGCCATTAGTTTACCCACTATAGGATGTGCAAGAATCTACTTTCTTGTGAGAACATATGCTTGACATGAACCTACATAACATGTTTAGGAAAAGTGTTAGTTCATCTATATCGCCATTTGTTTCATGGGCTTACCACTTGTGTCTAAATTTTTGGTTGTTTTGTAGATTATGTCTCGGAGGGCTAGTTCTAGGGGAGATCAGGGGAAGGCCCCCGTTTACGCTACATCCTATGGGGACTCTTCTTTTGACGATAAGACTATTTCTGCTGGCAAGTAGGCAGCTCGAGTTCTGCAAAGCCATTTTAACTATGGGGGTGATGACACCAGGCCCACCGGTGGGGTCCCTATAGAGACCGGATTTAGAAGACGGGGCTCAGCCAAGACAGTTAGTGTTTCCTTTGAGTCTCGCACTATTTCCAGTAGGGCTTCCTCATGGCGCAGGCCGGCTACAGGGAAAGGGGCCTCTAGAGGAGAAACGCCAGTCGAGGATCTCATTTTTGACATAAATGCTAACTTGTCTGGGGAGGAGGAGGTTTATCCAAGCATCGGGAGGCGCAGTTTGAGGCCGAGATTCTCGTCACTTCAGGCCGAGGTTGATGCTCATACTGGTGCAGTAGACAACGGTATCAGAGACACTCACCTTCAGAGCGCGCTAAAGGATCATCCTTCTGCCCAAGCGTGGGCTAACGAATAGCTTTTGATTTTGAATGCAAGGTTCGACAAGATCCTTGGTCAGGGTGCTTGGTCCACGTTTCTTTAGTGGCTATCTGCTCTTGGGACCCATTGGCGCTATGCAGATTTCTTGATAGGGCAAGGATTTGAGGATTTCCTAAGGATCACCCCATACACCATGAGGCACGGGATTGGGGAGGCTTTGGTACGATGGTTTCATGCCGAGACAGGCACCTTTCACTAGACTTGTAGGGAGTATGTCATTCTCCCTCTTGATTGGAGGGCCATCTTGGGCATTAGATTTGATGGATACCCAATTCTGACTAATGACATGAGCTTTGAGCTGGCCTGCGAGCTCTTGGGCATCCCTCTTCCATTGACTACGGACACAAGAGGATATTTTGGGCCCACCACGTCACCACAGATCCGCACTGAGTGGCTACAGGGTAGCATCCCCTAGAGTATGGAACCTACTGACATTCATCTTTTGGCAGTTCTTCATGTGTTTTCTTGGTAGTTGCTTCTTTGGCAACAACCGATCAGTATTATCCTGCCAACTGCTGTGGGCCATGAGAGTAGTCTCTAACGTTAGGAGATATGACTAGCTGCCTACGTTAGGAGATATGACTAGGGTGTTAGCAGGTTTTGACATGGTGGGCGTATGAGTACATCCTAGATTTTTAACCACGATTCTCAGGTTTGTCAGCGACAGTGTATCCGCTAGCATATGCTTGGTCTCTTTGTACAATCACCAGGGCTGTCCTGGTGCAGCTGGTCACTATCTTCGGGGCCTTAAATTGCGTCACCTGGGATAAGCTTGTGGTTTGTCCCTATGATGGCTCATTTTGGGGAGGCCTGAGCTTACCATTACCATAGGCCAGTTGAGGATATGACAATGGTTTTGGGCCCTGTCGAGCTGAGAATTATTTTTGGCAGGGAGGACCTTCCACCAGGTCATGCCAATTTTTGGGGTACCTAGAGATCCACCTCCCCTCAGCTTGTCATTTAAGTCCATTGTCGTGGACAACCCGGCTTACGCAACAGGTTTTTTTTATGCCTACGTGGATACTCGCTAGGATTATGCCACTTGGTTAGTGGAGTCCTCCACGGGGCCTATCATTAGAGATGTTCCTATGAGTGGAGGTAAAGTGCTGAGAGGCATTGTTCGTGCTCAGGTGGCCTTCGGAGCTGAGTGGAGATTGCGTGCAGAGGCTTTGCATACCAGGGTGACAGAGCTTAAGGCTACTGCTGTCGCTATGGAGGTGCACATGCAGGAAGAGACTGCTCGGGAGAGGGAGCTTTGGTAGAGGGATAGAGAGGCTCGTGCCACTATCGTAGAGAGAGAGAGCGGAGCCAGCTTTAGAGTGAGCTAGCCATGCTTCATGGCTATACCATGGCTTTGATAGGAGAGTTACAGGCAACTCATATTCATGTTCCGCCTCCGCCTCATATTCCAGGCTGAGGGCCTATTGTTGCTCCATACAAGCCTAGGTATATACCAGCTCCTCTAGGTCCACCAAGCGGTTGATGCTCTTTTTCTCAGACTCAGGGGCCTTTTCAGGACCCAGGATACACTCCCGGCACTTCAAGCAATGCAGGTCCTTCCACCGGTTCTCTTGTAGGCGATGGTGATGATGACAATAATAATGATGGCGACCAGTATTTTAGGGATGATGATTCTCAATAAGGTTAGCCTTTTGTTGTAGCATGATGTAGCCCCTGCGTGGGCATGTATCTGTTCTTCATGTATCTTGTAGACATTGCCCTATGGTGGGCCAATTATGTATGTATATTATTTATCGCCTCCTGATAGGACTGGACATTTGTGTATTATATTGCCCCAAAATGGGCCTTGATGTATGATATTGTCCCTTTGTAGCTTCATAGTGTACATACGAAACAATGCCTCTTGTTAGGACTTACATGTATGGTTCTAGAAAATGCATGCATAGCTAGGAAATTTCCTTTGAGAGGGCTGCTGGTGTGTGTGTGTATATATATATATAAACAATGCCTCTGATTAGGACTTATATGTACACTTCTGGAAACTGCCTTTGAGAGGGTTGATGTATGACTTTAGGAAAAGTTCCTATGAGAGAGTTGCTGATATATGTGAAAAACAATGCCTCTGCTTAGGACTTACATGCATAGCTCTAGGAAATCACCTTTAAGAGGGCCGCTGATATGTATATGAAAAAACAATACCTTTGATTAGGACTTATATGTACACTTTTGGAAACTGTCTTTGAGAGGGCTGATGTACGACTTTAGGAAAAGTGCCTTTGAGAGGTCTGCTAATATATGTGAAAAATAAAGCCTCTGATTAGGACTTACATGCATAGTTCTAGGAAATCTCCTTTGAAAGGGCTGCCGACGTATGTATTCACTATCGTATTTTCATCATAGATGGTGGTTTTGAACCAACTTATGTAACACTCATTTGTATTGCACTACAGTTTCATGGGTTTATCAGTAGATTTTGACAATGATCGTCTCATTGGGGGGAGATAGAATGGAGAGATCGTGTGAAATAAATTGCCACAGTTTAGGGTTTCATGCGATTCTTGACAATAGGGATACATCCTTAGCGGGACGGGCCCATTCTTATGCATTGGACAAGGAGAAGGGAACCGTGCAAAATAAACTGCCCCAATTTAGGGTTTTGTGGGGTTCCAAGCCTGCAGACTAGCTGAAAACGGTCTTGACTTTGTAGACCATACCAAATGCGAGTATCTCCTTAGACACGCCATGAAGCAATATGCACTGGTTGCCCCTGTTATTGCCCGAGCTGGATATCAATTCAAAGACGGGTTTCTTAGGGTGACCTTATGGGAAATGACTCCCTCTGTCCTCAAAATAAGCTGAAAGAGCTACTGCATGGCTGAGAATGGGCTCTAGTGTCTTTCTGCTGTGAGCTCTGATTATCAGAGCTAAACCGACCCCTGAACCAGGCTTTAGGTAATGAGGTTCAAGATATCTGGAGGTGCTGAATGAGATGCATAAAGATAAACTACCCCAGTGTAGGATTTGTGTGGCCTCAAATGCACAAGAGAGAGTTTCAAACAATCTGGTTCACTGCCAGGCTGATCATGCACTACGTCAAGTGCTAAATCAGAGGAATCTTTGCTCTAAGGTGGTCAAAAACGTCCCAAACAGGGGGGTAGCATTTAGAATATATGGGGGTTTATGTCTTTGGGGCGAAAAAGCCTTGGCATGTGTCCTGAGGGTCGACGGCCCTTGTAGGGCCACCGTCTTGATTCTTATGCATAAAAGTTGGGTTCACCCTAGTTTCGGCTCATTCTGGTTTGCAATTTTCTAAGGTCTTCTTCTACCCTTTTCTTCACCCAAAACATGTAGAAAACACTATTTCTCATCATTTTTTTTTTTCCGTAGATTCTCATCAAATCATCAGATTTAGCAGGATCCGTTCATGGATGCTCTTGGTGCTCACTTCTATGACACTTTGGTCGAGCTTGAGAGGGAGTCTTACTATGAAAAGAGGCTTAAGAGGTGGTGAAGCTCATTTTCTTATGGTAACTAGGCATTCATCTGGCAACTTCTTAGAGATGCTACTACTTTTCTTCGCACCACACTAGATTGGCATTTGTTGGAGGTCATTACCTCTTGTTGAGACCCCGTCTTAAGATGTGTCACCATTGGAGATGTTGATATGGTGCCGACCTTGGAGGAGTATGATCGTTTTCTTTCTCTTTCTACCCCTCTAAGTACTATTTTTGTTCCACCGGTGCGGCAACGCTACCGTAAGAGACTCACTGATCAGTTGGGCTTCAAGATGCCCGTTATGGAGGCGCTGACTTGGTATGGTAGCGGGATAGGAGGGAGCATGTCCTTTGATTTCCTATATGATCAGTTCCACTTATTTGAGTGCCCTATTAGCTACCAAGATGACTTTGTGGACTTGGAGGAACGGTGGACATCCTATCGGTGTCAAGCCTTCCTAGTGGCCTTTTTTGGTGCAGTGCTATTTCTTTCATCATCAGGAGCTATCAGTCTTGCTATTCTCCCTCTGGTGAGTGCCCTACCTCATGGTATCTCTTTCATTCTTGCTCTACTTTTTGAGACAATTAGGTCCTTGTCTTTATGTCGAGAGATTAGTAGGGGTAGGCTGGGTTGCTGTGTTCACTTGTTACAGCTGTGGTTCTACAACCACCTGAGTGTTATTGCTAGGGATCAGCCTGTGGGCTTTGTGAGTAGGAATAGAGTCCGAGCTACTGCAGCTCTTGATCTTCCTTTTTCTAGGGATACTGAGGGTTGGCTGAGGTACTTGTGCAGCCTAAGTCCCATTGATTAGACCTAGATAGTCCAGTGGGGTATCATTAGATGGCAGGGGTAGACCCATTGTGTCGGTTTACTTGTCATTCCCCTGGTGGGCATTTGGGGATGCACGGGGTACTTTCCAAGCATGGCTATACAGCAGTTCGGGGGTATCCAGCACATCCCCCAACTTAGTGATCTTTCTGTTGTCAGTTGCAAGTACAAGCTCATGGATATTGATGCGGCAGTGATAGGGCATGCCTCTGAGTTCTGGGAGGTGTACAAGTCAAGCATTGACTTCTCCCTTTGTTTTAGGGATGACTAGGAGTGGTTTTCTACTGAGTTTAGAGTGTGGCGAGACTCTAGAGATCCCAGCTTTGTGTTTGACTTATCATCACCAGTCTCAGCCGAGTTGCCACTTCTGGCTAATGTTTTGAGAGACTATACTTTGGAGTTTAAGACTAAGGTTGAGAGGGCCCTTATGGATCTGAGGGAGTGCTTAAGGGAGGCTATCAGGGATAGAGACTACTGCTAGGAAATGGCTAATACCCTTATAAAGGATATTGAGGAGATAAGCAGTGTACATGAGAGTGAGTTTGCTACTCTGAGGGCAAAGCTTGATCGGAGGGGGCCAGCCCCTCCAGGCACAGAGGCAGAGTGTGTTCAACTGAGATCCTAGGTTGTGGGTTTAGAGGATGATCTTGCGGATCTTACTCAGAGAGTTTCCACTTTGGATCATACTTGAGATGAGGATAGGGCTGCACCGGAGGCCGACAGGGCCGAGGCTACTAGCTGGGCCGATGGCTTAGCTTTGGAGCTAGTACAAGCGAGGGCCTACACTCATTCCATTTTGAGCATGGAGTATGGACGACGAGCCAATGAGCCTAGCGAGCCGCAGTTGGCCTTCCGTCACCTTCAAACTAAGCTGGCTAAGAGGGAGGAGGCTTTGAGAGTTACTAATGCAGAGGTGGTCACCTTGCAGGCTTTGCTAGAGATTGAGAGATTAGGAGACAAGGCTCTACTTCTGATTCCACGATGGAGAAGGAGCTGGTTCGTCTTCAACATTCATATGACAGACTCAAAGAGATCACCAGAAACGTGGGCTTTAATGCAGCCGGGTTAGTTCGCACTCATGCTCATGATGACCTAATTCTCTGTACTAATTTTAGGAGATTGTCCCAGGCCGTGTCTGATCATTTGGGCCATGTTTGACTTGCTGGTGTTCTTCTCTACTTATTTTGTTTCTGCACATGAGCTATGTAGTAAGTATCCCACCATGTATGGAAAGGTCTTTCGTAAATGGCTAGGCAATTGTGTAAGGCCTTCCTCTTTTTGTTTGAGTTCTTAAAGCATAGTCTAGTCTGTTGGGCATGCTTAGAAACTGAGAGACGGTGGAGAGAGATGTTTATGATGATGTTCATGAGATATATCTATGAGACGAGATTTCATGTTTTGGTATCAGAATGCATGAAAGAAACTGAATGGCACAATACAGGCATGTTAATGAATATGCAAGATTATACGAATAAGTGATAAAGGTAAAATCCATGCATACCAATGTCTTATTTTTCCAAGGATACATCCTGTTCTAGACGGATCTTTTCCTTTTCCCATTGAGGTACATTTTCCCATTGGCATGAGCCAGAACATCTTGAGCAAACCTCCGGGTCATGGCAGTGTTGTAGATAGAGAGCAATCTCGAAGGTGTCTTCACATCTTGTCTTGGATGCTAGATCCATCTAATTTTCTAATCTTGACTAGGAATTCAAGCAAGCCAACCTGATTGATTTTTCTTTTAAAACGTGATTGAACCAAGATGGCTGCCTACATACCTCTACTAGGAAGGATCAGGTCATCACATAGTTCAATTGACTTTTTGATTGCCTTAATTTTTGCCTAGACTGCCCTTTCAGGTTTTCAATCTAGCAGGCTCTCTCACACTCTTTCTTTTGCTCTCCTTTTGCGTAGGCTGCCCTTTCGTGTTTTCAATCTACCTTTTCTATTTTCTCACGCACTCTTTCTTTTGGTTCTCCTTTTTACACACACACACACACACACACACACACATATATATATATTTGTTCTTTTTGTTCTTTTTTTTTTTTTTTTTT